>NC_073403.1:3151096-3288596 GCF_028641065.1 Leucoraja erinaceus | reverse complement strand
AGGGAGAGTCGAGACCCTTCTACAGAGCTGAAATCTATTCCTATTCTCCATTGATACTGCCTGACCTATTGAGTTACTCCAGCATTTTGTGTCTACTTTCAGTGTAAACCAGCAACTGCAGTTACTTCCTGCACATTTTATCTACACTCGAGACCACGGTCCCTCTAGAATTTAGTTTAGTTTAGAGATACAGCGGAGAAACAGGACCTTCGGCCCACCGGGTCGGCGCCGACCAGCGATCCCCGCTCGCTCACTAACACGATCCTACACACACTGGGGACAATTTTTACATTCACCAAGCCAATTAACCTACAAACCTTCGCTCCGTAGATGCTGCTGCACCCGCTGAGTTTCTCCAGCATTTTTGTCTACCTATACAGCCTGCACGTCTTTTGGAGGGTGGGAGGAAAGAGTAGATCTCGGAGAAAACACACGTACACATTCTGCACACGTAGTCGCGATCGAACCCAGGCCTCTGACACGGAAAGCACTACAAGACAAGTCTACCGCTGAGCCAGGCTGCTGCCCAATTGATTGATAGCTTTCAAGAGAGAGCTCGATAGGGCTCTTAAAAATAGCGGTGTCAGGGGATATGGCAGGAACGGGGTACTGATTGGGGATGATCAGCCATAATCACATTGAATGGCGGTGCTGGCTTGAAGGGCCGAATGGCCTCTACTCCTGCACCTATTGTCTATTGTCTCTAACCTCCGCCCCGGCTGTGATCTTTGCAGGTCGCTCGCTGCCTTTAACGTTTGTTTTTTCACCACGTTGGGTTCTGTCTGTCTGTCGGGCAGCAGTACTGGCATGTTCTCTGTTGTGTTACTGATGTCGATTGTGTTTGGCCCGCCAGGTGTCTACGTGCACAAGGAGATCCCCCTGTCGCTCAGCGGCGGTGTACTAGGAGCCGGCTGCAGTACTCCCCTCTCCTCCAATATCCTCACGCATCCTCACCGCACTTCGCACCTGATGCACCTGAGCCGTTCCTCTCTACCTGGCTCCATGGCTGCCACTTCCTCCATCACCTCTTCCCAGGTAAGGACCGACAAGACGCAAGGACACAAAACGCTGGAGTAACTCAGCGGGTCAGGCAGCATAAGTGAGCTCACAAGGTCATAAGTGATAGGAGTAGAATTAGGCCATTTGGCCCATCAAGTCTACTCCGCCATTCAATCATGGCTGATCTATCTCTCCCTCCTAACCCCATCCTCCTGCCTTCTCCCCATAACCTCTGACACCTGTACAAATCAAGAATCTTTCTATCTCTGTTTAAGAAGGAACTACAGATGGTGGAGAATCGAAGGTTACACAAAAAAGCTGGAGAAACTCGGGCCGAAACGTTGCCTATTTCCTTCGCTCCATAGATGCTGCTGCACCCGCTGAGTTTCTCCATCTATCTATCTCTGCCTTCAAAACCCACTGACTTGGCCTCCACAGCCTTCTGCGGCAAAGAATTCCACAGATTCACCACCCGCTGACTAAAGAATTCTCATCTCCTTCCTCAAAGAATGTCCTTCAATTGTGAGGCTATGACCTCTAGTCTGAGACTCTCCCACTAGTGGAAACATCCTCTCCACACCCACTCTATCCAAGCCTTTCACTGTTCTTTGTGTTTCAATGAGGTCCCCTCCCCTCATTCTCCTAAACTCCAGCAAGTGCAGGCATATCTGGAGAAAAGGAATAGGTGACGTTTCGGGTTCAGAATGAGAGTCAGGTGAGAGGGAAACGAGAGACAGAGATATAATAATAATAATAATAATAATAATAATAATAATAATATGGACTCGAGGTCCAGACAAGGGGCAACATTACATTAAAAAATGCATTGCATATTAAAAAATCTCAAATAGTACATATAAAATCTTAGTGTATCTATATCTATCTATTATTATATAAAACTCTCGTGCCATCCGACCGGCTGCCGTCCGGATGCCTTTCTGCCTTTTGATTCGTTCCATCGTGTGATGTCACAATGCCCAATGCTCGCAGATGTCCAATCGGAATGGCCGATGCTCGCAGATGTCCAATCGGAATGGATCCATTTACATGTACGGCTGCCGGCCACCTTTCTTCCTTTGATTCCTTGCCACGCCGAATCCAGACGCGCAATCGCCGAGATATTTTCCATTTCGGTAGAGATTTCGCTTTTCTTTCTAAGTATCCGCTCCTCATTTCATTTTGTCGTGTTGAAGTACATGTTTTTAATCAAATCCTTCTCCCCCCCCCCCCCCCCAACCCCAAGTATTTCAAAAAATAAACAGGCTTCTCTATTTACATGTCAGCTTCCAACACACTTCGAAACAAAGTTGCAAGACAGGAACACTGAACTTTTCACTGCTGCAGCAGGCAGGGGAGGTGCCATTGGATTTTTTTTTTTTAAAGAGGCAGGGCAGTGCTGGAATCTTACTTTTGAGAACGGCTTCAGTTCCATTGGAGGAGACGGGTGCATGGTGGAATATTGGGTTGGGGGATCACACCATTGGGGGAGCAGACCCAACGGGTCTGCACTTGGTCTAGTTATATATTAAAACTGTGTGGCTGCCGCCTGCCGTCCGGCTGCCTTTCTGCCTTTTGATTCGTTCCATCGTGTGATGTCACAATGCCCAATGCTGGCAGATGTCCAATCGGAATGGATCCATTTACATGTACGGCTGCCGGCCGCCTTTCTTCCTTTGATTCCTTGCCACGCCGAATCCAGACGCACAATTGCCGAGATCTTTTCCATTTCGGTAGAGATTCCACTTTTCTTTCAAAGTATCCGCTCCTCATTACATTTCGTGTGGTGTTTATGTACACATTTTTTAATCAAATCCTTCTCCCCCCCCCTCCCCCAATATTTCAAAAATAAACTGGCTTCTCACCCATAGAAGCTGCCCTGATTTTTTCCATTTCGGTAGAGATTTCACTTACCATTCCAAGTGTCCACTCCTCAGTAAATTTCGTTGTACACATTTTTAATAAAATCCTTCTCCCCCCCCCCCCCCCCCACTCACTCATTTTGTCGCCTCCTGCTGGCCAGCGACCATAACGGCTGCCGGCGCCCGCATCTCGCCTCAAAGACGCCATTTAAAAACAGCCGCACTGCTGATTCCTGAGCCGCTTGAGTTGGAGGACCACGTCTCCTGTGGGGGCTACGGGTAGGGAACGGCTGCATTGGGGGAGCAGACCCAACGGGTCTGCACTTGGTCTAGTCACTTATAAAAGCATCATAAATTATATTAAAAAACACAATACATGTTAAAAATCCAGAATAAAAGAATGATCGATGTCCTACAACGAGACAACGATACCAGTGGCTTCACAACTGGGATTAGTAGCGTGTGGTGCTAACCCTTATGTTTGACAAGGCCACAATAATAACATTTTTAGAGTCATTTATCCTGCAAATGAATTTATACATGTGATTTCTTAGGATGGCTTCTAAAGTACTGACTCCTGGCACTACACCATCTAGGCAGCGTCTATGGAGCGAAGGAATAGGCGACGTTTCGGGTCGAGACCCTTCTTCAGACTGATGTGGAGGGGGAGGGGCGGGAAGAAGAAAGGAAGAGGCGGAGACAGTGGTCTGTGGGAGAGCTGGGAAGTGGAGGAGAAGGAGGGAGAAAGCAAGGGACTACTACCTGTAATTGGAGAAGTCAATGTTCATATCGCTGGGGTGTAAACTGCCCAAGCGAAATATGAGGTGCTGCTCCTCCAATTTGCGGTGGGCCTCACTCTGGCCATGGAGGAGGCCCAGGACAGAAAGGTCGGATTGGGAATGGGAGGGGGAGTTGAAGTGCTGAGCCACCGGGAGATCAGGTTGGTTATTGCGGACCGAGCGGAGGTGTTGGTCGAAGCGATCGCCAAGCCTGTGCTTGGTCTCACCGATGTAGAGCAGTTGACACCTAGAGCAGCGGATGCAGTAGATGAGGTTGGAGGAGGTGCAGGTGAACCTCTGCCACACCTGGGCTTGAAAGACCGCTTGGGTCCTTGGATGGAGTCGAGGGGGGGAGGTAAAGCGACAAGTGTAGCATTTCCTGCGGTTGCAAGGGAAAGTACCAGGGGAGGGGGTGGTTTGGGTGGGAAGGGACGAATTGACCGGGGAGTTACGGAGGGAGCGGTCTCTGCGGAAAGCCGAAAGGGGAGGAGATTGGTAGATGTGGCCAGTGGTGGGATCCCGTTGGAGGTGGCGAAAATGCCGGAGGGTTACCTGTTGTTAACCTGTGTGTGTGTGTGTGTGTTGTGTGGGCCAGCCTGGAGTGCCACCTGCTGGTTTAACATCAATCTGTGGTTAGGGGAACGCACGTCATCACGTAACCTCACACCATACCTGGCCCCCTGTCTATTAACCCTTGCCTGGCCGAGGAGGAGAGAGAGATGATGTCATCAGATCACCTAAGGGTTATAGGTAGAGCATCCTGTCGATGTTATCTCTCTCACTCGATCATAAAAGCCCCACTCCCACGCTAAAGTGGACAGTTACACCCAAATTTAAGACTCAATTGATAAAGATATGTGTAGGAAAGAACTGCAGATGCTGGTTTACACCGAAGATAGACACCAAAATGCTGTAGTAACTCAGGTGGGACAAAGGCAGCATCTTTGGACAGAAGGACCCGAAACGTCACCCATTCTTTCTCTCCAGAGATGCTGCCTGTCCCGCTGTGTCACTCCCGGCATTTTGTGTCGATCACCAATTTAAAAAGGCGTTGGTCAGGATGTGCTGAGGTGTGAGCACAGGATTGTTAAGTTGCCTGGAGAAAAAGATTAGGGGACATTTCGGGTCGAGACCCTCCAATCAGGCCGCAATCAGAAGCAGTCTGTTGAAGGGTTTCGACCCGAAAAGTCACCAAAGTGTGTCCTTTTATTCCAAGGCTGGTCTTATTTCTCTCCCACTGGTGAAAACAATAGACAATAGACAATAGGTGCAGGAGTAGGACATTCGGCCCTTCGAACCAGCACCGCCATTCAATGTGATCGTGGCTGATCATCCCCAATCAGTACCCCGTCCCGGCCTTCTCCCCCATATCCCCTGACTCCGCCATTTTTAAGAGCCCTTATCTAGCTCTCTCTTGAAAGCATCCAGAGAACCTGCCTCCACCGCCTTCTGAGGCAGAGAATTCCATAGACTCACCTCTCTCTGTGAGAAAAAGTGTTTCCTCGTCTCCGTTCTAAATGGCTTACCCCTTATTCTTAAACCCCCTGGTTCTGGACTCCCCCCAACATCGGGAACATGTTTCCTGCCTCTAGCGTGTCCAAACCCTTAACAGTCTTATATGTTTCAATGAGATCCCCTCTCATCCTTCTAAACTCCAGAGTGTACAAGCCCAGCTGCTCCATTCTCTCAGCATATGACAGTCCCACCATCCCGGGAATTAACCTTGTAAACCTTCGCTGCACTAGAAACATCCTCTCATCCCAAGCATGTTGGACACCGCACATCTTGAGGAAATGCGATTCCTCCTAATAGATAAATCAGACCAATCCATAATGAGTTGGTCTCCATTTGGCTCGTCTCCAGCTGGTTCAAAATGCTGCCACTCGCCTCTTAACCGGAACTCGAAAGAGGGAGCACATTACGCCAATTTTGGCCTCCCTTCACTGGCTCCCAGTGCACTTTCAAGTTCATTTTAAAATTCTGTTATTTGTTTTTAAATCGTTGAATGGGCTCGCCCCGCCTTACCTCTCTGAGCTGCTCCACCCATACGCTCCTGCCCGCTGCCTCAGGTCAGCTGGCCAGCTGCTCCTTGAGGTACCAAGGTCTAAGCGGAAGCTCAGTGGGGAAAGAGCCTTTTCTGTTGCTGCTCCGGCACTCTGGAACACCTTGCCGTTGCACATCAGACAGGCCCCTTCACTGTCCATCTTCAAATCCACCCTAAAAACTCACTTTTATTCTCTGGCTTTCGACACTGGCTGAGACATCGCTCCTGTTTTAGTGCTTTTAATGTCTTTTAATTTTTACTGTTTTTATAGTCCTTTGTTTTACGGTTTTTAATGGTTTGTAATAACTTCTTGTCCATGAGTTCTCATGTACAGCACTTTGTGGCAACTGCAGTTGTTTAAAGTGCTTTATAAATACAGTTATTATTATATTATTATGTTTGGAATCATATGGTGCAACACAATTGTAAAAACAGTTTCAGGACTGGACGAGGGATGGTGAAGATTTTAAACAATGATCTCCTTACTTCTTTTCTTTATTTCTTATTCTCTTTTTCCTATTTTCTTTTCTTCAACTTTCTTCACTCATTCTTCTTTTCCCTGCTTCTACACACACTATATATCTCCCGTCTTTCCATCCTCTACTACCTAATTTATTTTTCTTATTCTTATTCTTCTTTGTTATAACAAAAAGCTGGACATAAAAGGTATTATGAAAACATATATCAGGTGTCTTTGGTGCCATATGATTGTACTTACTTCTAATTAAAAATAAAAATTTTTTTTTTTTTAATTTAAAAAAAAGAAACATCCTCTCCAAGTTCCCTCTACCCAGGCCTCTCATTATCCGGTGGGTTTCAATGAGTCTGGTTGCTGTCTCACCCTTCTCTTCCCCTTGCCCTTCACACCCAATAATTTTCAAGGCAAGGAGCACTGCTTTACCTCCCCGCATGTTAATAATTTGCAGCCTTGCTGGGGAATAAATCTCCCGTTGATGGGCCTGTCGTTCCCTTCCGAACCACCAATCCGTACACTTCATGCGTTCAAACGATGCAACATGGTGAGATTTATACCTTTTTATTAATGTTTTACTGACAAAATTCTTAAGGGGTTGGACAGGCTAGATGCAGGAAGATTGTTCCCGATGTTAGGGAAGTCCAGGACAAGGGGTCACAGCTTGAGGATAAGGGGGAAATCCTTTAAAACCGAGATGAGAAGAACTTTTTTCACACAGAGAGTGGTGAATCTGTGGAATTCTCTGCAGCAGAAGGTAGTTGAGGCCACAGTTCATTGGCTATATTTAAGAGGGAGTTAGATGTGGCCCTTGTGGCTAAAGGGATCAGGGGGTATGGAGAGAAGGCAGGTACAGGATACTGAGTTGGATGATCAGCCATGATCATATTGAATGGCGGTGCAGGCTCGAAGGGCCGAATGGCCTACTCCTGCACCTAATTTCTATGTTTCTATGTTTCTATATTAGGGAAGTCCAGAACTAGGGGTCACACAGTTTAAGGACAAGGGGAAAGTCTTTTCGGACCGAGATGAGAAAAACATTTTTCTTTTCACACACAGAGAGTGGTGAATCTGTGGAATTCTCTGCCACAGAAGGTAGTTGAGGCCACAGTTCATTGGCTATATATAAAGAGGGAGTTAGATGTGGCCCGTGTGGCTAAAGGGATCAGGGGTTATGGAGAGAAGGCAGGGATGGGATACTGAGTTGGATGATCAGCCATGATCATATTGAATGGCGGTGCAGGCTCGAAGGGCCGAATGGCCTACTCCTGCACCTAATTTCTATGTTTCTATGTTTCTATATTAGGGAAGTCCAGAACAAGGGGTCACACAGTTTAAGGATAAGGGGAAAGTCTTTTCGGACCGAGATGAGAAAAACATTTCTTTTCACACAGAGAGTGGTGAATCTGTGGAATTCTCTGCCACAGAAGGTAGTTGAGGCCACAGATCATTGGCTATATTTAAGAGGGAGTTAGATGTGGCCCTTGTGGCTAAAGGGATGAGGGGTTATGGAGAGAAGGCAGGGATGGGATACTGAGTTGGATGATCAGCCATGATCATATTGAATGGTGGTGCAGGCTCGAAGGGCCGAATGACCTACTCCTGCACCTATTTTCTATGTTTCTATGTATATGTCTTTTCATTGGAACTGCTCAAGGTAAAGGGAAGGGAATGTGCAGGCTGGAAGCTCTTTGGATCGGGATCAATTCCCTATTTCATCCCTGTCAAAGGTAGAGTTTCAGCTTTGGGGATCTACTTTTAAAATGCAATCTGAGAAATCTCTGTCTCTGGAGAGAAGGAACGGGTGGCGTTTTGGGTCGAGACCCTTCCTCAGGCTGAGAGTCAGGGGAAAGGGATCTAGAGGTATGGAGGTGCTAGGTGTGAAAACGACATATCAAACATAGGACAATATCAGGCGATGATAAGGAAATGTTGAATGGTTCATTGTTAGCTGAAGGGTGATTGGATCGAGAGAAACTAAACATAGTTTATAGAGACACAGCGTGGAAACAGGCCCTTCGGCCCACCGAGTACATGCTGACCATCGATCACCCGTACATACACTATCCTACGCACTACGGACAATCTACAGAAGCCAATTTCATTGTTCAGTTTCGCGACATACAATAGCCAATAGACGCAGGAGTAGGCCATTCGGCCCTTCAAGCCAGCACCGCCATTCAATGTGATCGTGGCTGATCATCCCCAATCAGTACCCCGTTCCTGCCTTCTACCGATATCCCCTGACTCCGCTATCTTTAAGAGCCCTATCCAGCTCTCCTCTCCACCTCTCCCCTCTTCCCTCCTACTCTCTCCCATCCCCTCCACTCATCTACTCCCCTCATCACCTCTCCTGCCCTCCCCTCTCCTCCGCTCTCCTCCCTTCCTCTCCTCCTCCTCCCCTCTCCCTCTCCTCCTCCTCTCTAGTCTTAAAACACCCTTGCCTCTCTAGACCACTCTCATTGTTCTGTTTTACCTGTGCAGGTATTCTCCCTACCCGGCTCATCGTACAGCCTGACTCCTTCCAATGTCTTTGGAGGACCAATAACACCAGGGTCATCCATCTCCTCGCTTCTGAATCCCGTAGAAACCAGTCAAACAGGTAGGTAAAGATGTACCCAAACTAAAAGCTGGAGTAACTCAGCGGGACAGGCAGCATCTCTGGACAGAAGGAATGGGTGGCGTTTTGGGTCGAGACCCTTTCTTCAGGTAGGTAAGCTCTCCTCTCAAGTCAAGTCAAGTCAAGTTTATTCGTCCCATACACATACGAGATGTGCAGTGAAATGAAAAGTGGCAATGCTCGCGGACTTTGTGCAAAAAGACAAACAGACAAACAATAAAACACAATCACATATTCTTTTACATATTAAATATTGTGGGTGGAAGGAAAAAGGTTCAGTAAAGTTAGTCCCTGGTGAGATTGGCGTTTACAGTCCGAATGGCCTCTGGGAAGAAACTCCTTCTCAACCTCTCCGTTCTCACCGCATGGCAACGGAGGCGTTTTCCTGACCGTAGCGGCTGGAACAGTCCGTTGCAGGGGTGGAAGGGGTCTCCCATGATTTTATTGGCTCTGGAGTTGCACCTCCTGATGTATAGTTCCTGCAGGGGGGGGGGGGGGGGGGCGAGTGAAGATCCCATAGTGCGTTCGGCCGAACGCACAACTCTCTGCAGAGCCTTCTTTTCCTGGGGCCCATGACAAGCCCCATGACTAGGAGTCTTTGGACGTAACTTAACTCCACTAGTGAGCACGGCTCGATTTTCTGAGGCAGTTTTTGTCCGGATGTAATTCATGTTTGTTTCCGATCCTTTCTGACTTGGTTAATCCGGACTTGGTTATCGCAAAGCCTCACAGATGAGGATGCATCAAGTCTGTAATAAGATTAGGAAGTGTTGGAAAAGTATCATGGAGAGAGGAACGGAGTGCAAGCTTCAATCTGCCATCCTTCCCCAGACCGTTCCAACGAAGGGTCTCAGACTTGACTTGATTCCATTTAATTCAGCCATTGTCTTCAATGAAGAGGCAACTAAATTATTTTTCCTTGACAGTCATACAAAAAACTTTAGACACGTTAGAGCTGTTTTGTAGGAAGGAGCAGCAGATGCTGGTTTATAACGGAGATCGACAATTGAGGTTGTGGGTGGCACAGTGGTTCAGCAGTCGAGTTGCTGCCTTACAGCACCAGAGATGTGGGTTCGATCCCAACTATGGGTGCTGTCTGTTTGTACGATTGCTGGGTTTTCTCCGGGTGCTCCGGTTTCCTCCCACACTCCAAAGGCAGACAGGTCAGTTGGCTTTGGGAAAAATTGTAAATTGTCCCTATTTATATAGCACATTTTCAGTCAACTTGGGTAGTGCTAGTGTACGGGGTGATCGCTGGTCCGTGTGGGCTTGGTGGGTCGAAGGGCCTGTTTCCATGTTGTATCTGTAAAGTCTGAAGAATGGGACTGAATAGATACTCTATCTATGGGCTAACTAGCTCTCTCCTGTGCTGGAATAATTCTGCCATTCTGCAAACCACCGAGTCATAGAGTCGGGAAGGAACTGCAGGTGCTGGTGTAAGCCGAAAAAAGACAAAATGCTGGAGTAACTTGGCGGGATAGGCAGTAGGCAGAGAAGGAATGGGTGACGTTTCGGGTCGAGACCGTCTAAAGAAGGGTCTCAACCCGAAACGTCACCCATCCCTTCTGCCCAGAGATGCTGCCTGTCCCGCTGAGTTGCTCCAGCATTTTGTGTCGATCATAGAGTCACCTGTGGTGGGTGGAGGGAGTCAGAGAGAGACCCAAGGGGGCCAGGTTTGGAGGAACTTGAGAGTTGTCAAAGGCTGAGGGTAGGAGCTGAGGAAGTCACAGCAAAGTCAACACATATCCAGTATGTGTACAAGAGGAACGATATTAATTCCCTCTCTTGCTTCCCTTTCAGAGCCTGACATCGATGACAATGATTGCAGTTTTGTCTGCAGGGGCAGTTCTTCCAGAGGAAGTCTTTCTCCGACGTAAATGTTGCACGCTACTCTATTCCGTATATCTTGTCTGTATTGTGCTAATCTCTGGTTTGGCCAAGGGGCATTAATTAGCAAATTATTTAGCATTAACAAAACGGGCCCCTGTGTGGGGGACGCGCCGAGATCTAAGGGGGGGGGGGCCACAAATGGAAGGTGTTAAAACTGGTTTGCGTAACATGGAATATTTATCACTTTGCCGACGCCCTTTATGTGGTGCCTCTTTGTATACCCTAGCTCTGCAAGACCAAGAATATCACTTGTCATGCGACTAAAATATCATTCATTATATCTAGGACCTCTTTAGTAGCATTGGAAAAGGAGGTCACCGTTCATTCTCTCTACCCTGCGCCACTGTTCCTGTTCCATCACATTCATTGTAAAAGTGTCCCGAGTGTGTGTAGGACAGTGCTAGTATACGGGAATCGCTGGTCGACACGGACACAGCGGGCAAAATGGCTTGTTTCTGCACACTAAAGTCCAAAGCAAATGTCCACTCGGCCCATCGAGCCTATACTGAACAACAAGCGCCCTCCACACTAATCTTACACTTCAAGCCCTGTCCCACTGTACGTGTTCATTCAAGAACTCTCCCGAGTTTTAAAAAAATCAAACTCGTGGTAAGCACGGAGAATGGACGTAGCGGGTACGTCGGAGCTCGGGGACGTCTCCTAGCGGCTCGTAACGCTAACATAGAAACATAGAAAATAGGTGCAGGAGTAGGCCATGCGGCCCTTCGAGCCTGCACCGCCATTCAATATGATCATGGCTGATCATCCAACTCAGTATCCTGTACCTGCCTTCTCTCCATACCCCCTGATCCCTTTAGCCACAAGGGCCACATCTAACTCCCTCTTAAATATAGCCAATGAACTGTGGCCTCAACTAACCTCTGTGGCAGAGGTTCCAGAGATTCTGTGTGAAAAATGGTTTTCTCATCTCAGTCCTAAAGGATTTCCCCTTTATCCTTAAACTGTGACCCCTTGTCCTGGACTTCCCCAACATTGGGAACAATCTTCCTGCATCTAACGGCAGGTACTCGGGAAGACTGGTGTAGGTGTAGGCCATTTGGCCCTTCGAGCCAGCACCGCCATTCACTGTGATCATGGCTGATCATCCACAATCAGTACCCCGTTCCTGCCTTCTCCCCATATCCCTCCATTCGGCTATCTACAAGAGCCCTATCCAACTCAAGTGGAATCTAGGGGGTGATATTCATGCTGTTTAGTTTACGATTCGACCCGCTCACTTCACCCCTACCCTATTTGTTCCAGATCTCCTATCGGTGGCTTGTCCATGCTCTATGATCAGACGATACCCGGTCAGCTGGAGAATGTACCACAGACAACGTCCAACATCGAGGAGTTACTGGACAAACACTGGAGTGGTGAAGGAGGCATTGACAGTAAGTGCAGGGTGTGTTCATGATGACAATGCCCAACGTGCTTTTAGTATTAGAGATACAGCATGGTTAAGGGGAGATGGCTGGAGAATGCCATTATAGACAATAGACAATAGGTACAGGAGTAGAGGCCATTCGGCCCTTCGAGCCAGCACCGCCATTCAATGTGATCATGGCTGATCGTCCCCAATCAGTACCCCCGTTCCTGCCTTCTCCCCATATATCCCCTGACTCCGCTATCTTTAAGAGCCCTATCTAGCTCTCTCTTGAAAGTATCCAGAGAACCGGCCTCCACCGCCCTCTGAGGCAGAGAATTCCACAGACTCACCACTCTCTGTGAGAAAAAGTGTTTCCTCGTCTCCGTTCTAAATGGCTTACTCCTTATTCTTAAACTGTGGCCCCTGGTTCTGGACTCCCCCAACATCGGGAACATGTTTCCTGCCTCTAGCGTGTCCAAACCCTTATCAATCTTATATGTTTCAATATAATCAATATAAAGACTGGATAGATTTGGTTTAGACTTTTTTTTTATACTCTCTAGAATTTAGAAGATTGAGAGGGGATCTTATAGAAACTTACAAAATTCTTAAGGGGTTGGACAGGCTGGATGCAGGAAGATTGTTCCCGATGTTAGGGAAGTCCAGGACAAGGGGTCACAGCTTAAGGATAAGGGGGAAATCCTTTAAAACTGAGATGAGAAGAACTTTTTTCACACAGAGAGTGGTGAATCTCTGGAACTCTCTGCCACAGAGGATAGTCGAGGCCAGTTCATTGGCTATATTTAAGAGGGAGTTAGATGTGGCCCTTGTGGCTAAGGGGATCAGAGGGTATGGAGAGAAGGCAGGTACGGGATACTGAGTTAGATGATCAGCCATGATCATATTGAATGGCGGTGCAGGCTCGAAGGGCCGAATGGCCTACTCCTGCACCTAATTTCTTTGTTTCTATGTTTCTATAATCTTATATGTTGACTGTCTGCTTTCTCTGACCGAACCAATTTTGGATGCAATCGGCCTAATTCTGCTCTTAGAATTTATCAATGTGAAGTTTTGCTCGACTTTCATTGTTGCACAGGGACAATAGACAGTAGGTACAGGAGTAGTCCATTCGGCCCTTCTAGCCTGCACCGTCATTCACCCTGGTTTGAATGCAGGGGTTACTGTGTTTTGGGGTCGTGGCCGGGCTGCGGGAGACGGTTAGAGGTTACGGGGAGAAGGCAGGAGAATGGGGTTGAGAGGGAGAGGTAGATCTGAGTCCACACCGACCATCGATCACCCGTTCGTTCACACTCGTTCTATGTTATCCTACTTCCTCATCACGCTTGAGGAGCAATTTACTGAGCCCCAAATAACCTACAAACCCGCACGCCTTTCGGGAGGAAACCGAAACCGAAACACCTGGAGGAAACCCCCGTGGTCATAGAAACATAGAAACATAGACAATAGGTGCAGGAGTAGAGGCCATTCAGCCCCTCGAGCCTGCACCATTCGCCATTCAATATGATCGTGGCTGATCATCCAACTCAGTATCCTGTACCTGCCTTCTCTCCATTCCCCCTGATCCCTTTAGCCACAAGGGCCACAACTAACTCCCTCTTAAATATTGCCAATGAACTGTGGCCTCAACTACCTTCTGTGGCAGAGAATTCCAGAGATTCAGATTCAGATTCAGATTCAGATTCAATTTTAATTGTCATTGTCAGTGTACAGTACAGAGACAACGAAATGCATTATGATCATGGCTGATCATAACAATCATATATGTCATGGCATTCACCACTCTCTGTGTGAAAAATGTTTTTCTCATCTCGGTCCTAAAGGATTTCCCCCTTATCCTTAAACTGTGACCCCTTGTCCTGGACTTGCCCAACACCGGGAATAATTTTCCTGCATCATTGAATATTTTATTCCACTGTGTTCATTAGAAGGGATATAGCTGGCAGTAATGCTGCAGATGTCAACAGCAGACGTGTGAAGGTGCAGGATTCTGGAGGAGATTAGCCATGTCCGCAGCTTACCCTGGCTTGTGTAAAGATTTATGGGGCAGCGTGCGGGAAGTGGGGGGATTATTTCCACAAAGTGACTAATCATTTCCATAAGTGACTAACTTGCCGTGTTTGATCCTTCCAGTCGTGGACATGTTGAAGTCGCTGCACCTGCTCCAGCTGGATAACAGGAGGCTGCAGGAACAGATCATGAGCCTCTCGGCCAAGAAGGAACGTCTTCAGCTGCTCAATGTCCAGCTCTCCGTCCCCTTCGCCGGTATCACCTCCACCAACGGGCCGTCCTCCCAGCTGCATTTGATCGCCTCCCAGAACGGTAAGGACCTCTTCTCCGTCAGCCCGTTCAGGCCGGCCACAGTGGCGCCGGAGACCCGGGTTCGATCACAAACTACGGGTGCTATCTGTGTGGAGTTTGCACGTTCTCCCCGTGACCCGCGTGGGTTTTCTCCAAGATCTTCGGTTTCCTCCAAAGACGTACAGGCTTGTAGGTTAATGGGCTTGGGAAATGTAAAAATTGTCACTAGTGTGTGTAGGATAGTGTTAATGTGTGGGGATCGCTGGCCGGCGCCGACCCGATGGGCCGAAGGGCCTGTTTCCGCTCTGTATCTCTAAACTAAACTGAACTAAACATGAAGGGCTCGTCCTGAGATGAACCGTTGACCCCTGCACCTATTGGCAATCAGGCTTTGATCGGGTCTGTGGCCTAGAAAGGACCAAGGATTCTCTCTGTGTGTGTGTGTGTGTGTGTGTGTGTGTGTGTGTGTGTGTGTGTGTGTGTGTGTGTGTGTGTGTGTGTGTGTGTGTGTGTGTGTGTGTGGTGTGTGTGTGTGTGTGTGTGTGTGTGTGTGTGTGTGTGTGTGTGTGTGTGTGTGTGTGTGTGTGTGTGTGTGTGTGTGTGTGTGTGTGTGTGTGTGGTGTGTGGTGTGTGTGTGTGTGTGTGTGTGTGTGTGTGGTGTGTGTCAGCGGCACGGTTGCGCAGCGGTAGAGTTGCCACCTCACAGCGCCCAGAGACCCGGGTTCGACCGTGACCACATTCTCCCTGTGACCGCGTGGGTTTTCTCCAGGTGCTCCGGTTTCGTCCCGCATTCCCCGCAGGTTTGTAGGTTAATTGGCTTCTGTAAGTTGTCCCCAGTGTGTGTAGGATGGAACCAGTATGCAGGTTTACCTCCAGTTACAAAGTGTCGGAGGAACTCGACGGGACAGGCGGCATCTGCGGAGGGAATGGACAGGCAACGCTTCTGGGCGGGACACTTCTCCAGACTCTAATCTAATCAGTGGCCTGCTGATGGCACTGGGAATTCTATTCATGCTGAAACAATTATGGCACCTTATAGAACTGGGAAATTACTCATTAGTATGTCAACCATACAGGGAACCATGACAACATTGGCAACTTCCTGTGCGATAAAAATGGCCTGTGTTTATTGAACTGTAAAGATATATCAAAAGGTCATGAAAAATAGAAGCAGAATTAGGCCATTCGGCCCATCAAGTCTACTCCGCCATTCAATCGTGGCTGATCTATCTCTCCCTCCTAACCCCATTCTCCTGCCTTCTCCCCATAATGCCCCTGCCCCACTGTACCAGGTAATTCAAGAGCTCTCCCGAGTTTAAAAAATAATCAAACTGGTGGGAAGTACGTAGCGGGTACGTCGGAGCTCGTGGTCGTCTCTTAGCGGCTCGTAACGCTAACGGCAGGTACTCGGGAAACGCGGTAACTCGTGAAGAACAGTGTCCACGAGAGCCCCGGGTACCTACGAGCGGCTATAGCCGTAATTCTCCGAATTCGAATCGGGGGAAACTCGGGAGGGCTCGTGAATTACCTCGTACAGTGGGACGGGGGAACCCGTCAGATATATTATTACATATATGTTATTAATATATGGATAATATTGGCATTTAACAACTTGTAATTTGTTTAATTTCAGGGTTAAGGAAATGTTCAGTGTTCAGTGTCCAAATACTGGTTTAATGAGTTGGCTGTTTTGTGATCACCTTGTCAATCCATTGCATGACATTAAATGTGGAGCCATTGCATCAAACAGAAAGAAAACAGGCCCTTCGGCCCAACAAGTCTGTGCCGATCAGGATGTCCCATCCAAGCTGGTCCTATTTACCCATGCTTGGTCCATACACCTCTAAATCTTTCCTCCCTGTGTCCATGCACCTGTTTGAATGTCTTTTATATGTTGTTAATGTACCTGCCTCAACTGCTACCTTTGGAAGCTTGTCCCATAGACCCACCACCCTCTGTGTGAAAAGGTTGTGACTCAGGTTCCTGGTAAATCGTTCTCCTCTCACCTTAAACCTTTGGCCTTTTGTTCTTGATTTCCCCCGACACTGGGAATAGACATCTTTATTCACTGTCCAAGCCGTCCATTTGCCCCACGAGTAAGATCAACTGATGGAAAGATGGCAGGTACTTTCTTCTTCAAACTCCTAGTCTCTTCACTTGCCCCCCCTCTCCCCCATACACACCGTTCAACCAACGCTGCCAAATCCAAACCCCTCCCTGGACATAGAAACATAGAAAATAGGTGCAGGAGTAGGCCATTCGGCCCTTCGAGCCTGCACCGCCATTCAATATAATCATGGCTGATCATCCAACTCAGTATCCTGTACCTGCCTTCTCTCCATACCCCCTGATCCCTTTAGCCACAAGGGCCACATCTAACTCCCTCTTAAATATAACCAATGAACTGTGGCCTCAACTACTTTCTGTGGCAGAGAATTCCAGAGATTCACCACTCTCTGTGTGGGAAAAAAGTTTTTCTCATCTCGGTCCTAAAGGATTTCCCCTTTATCCTTAAACTGTGACCCCTTGTCCTGGACTTCCCCAACATCGGGAACAATCTTCCTGCATCTAGCCTGTCCAACCCCTTAAGAATTTTGTAAGTTTCTATAAGATCCCCCCCTCAATCTTCTAAACTCCAGCGACATTCATGACTTCAGACTCTGGACTCTAGTGACAACAACACGGAAACAGGCCCTTCGGTCCATCCAGCCCGCTGGCTGGCCAGCAATCCCCACACGCTAGCACTTTCCACACACACACACACACACACACACACACACACACACTGGGGGACAATCTTTTCATTCATGCCCGGCCAATTAACCTACAAACCCGCACGTCTTTGGAGTGTGCGGGGAAACCGAAGATCTCGCAAAAAACCCACGCAGGTCACGGGGAGAACGTGCAAACTCCGCACAGAGAGCACCCGTAGTCAGGATCGAACCGGGGTCTCTGGCGCTATGAGGCAGCAACTCTACCGCTGATGATACTAACTAATACCACAATTAAATTTCAAGTATATAAGCACATAAATACCCACTGCATCTAATCTTGCAGCATCTAATAAGCCAACTGTACTTTCCCACTGAAGATCGCTTTGTGTATGAATTGGCAGTGAAGATCTTTGGGAACAGCCTGACAGATAGTGATGCAGCCCCTGTCACGTGGACATCAGGTCTCCGCTCCCTTGGCTGAGGTTTGGTTCCAGTCACTGAGGGGTCCGGTGCTTGAGTGGGTGCCAGGGGGGGGGGGGGGGGGGGGGGGGGGCGGTGATATTCTGGATTAATTCACCATTAATCGGAACATTTCTCCCTCTTTCCCCTGGTTGCAGCCTGCGGCTCTGAACTGCTGAACAGCAGTAAGAGTCCCCCTTCCAGGAACAGCTTCATTACTGAGAACTCCCTCTCTGCATCATCAGAGGTATTTAATAGCATTGCTCGGGGAAGATCAAATGACACGAAACATTGGCCTTTTACACTCGCATATCCCCTCACCTCCCCTCACCCCCTCTCCTCCCCTTCCCCCATTAAAAGCCAGTTAACCAGTCCCACATTTCAGGTCAGCTTAGTTCATTGTCACGTGTACCGAGGTACAGTGAAAAGCTTTTGTTGCATGCCGTCTTGTCAGCGGAAAGACAATACATGATTACAATCGAGCCATTCACAGTGTACAGACACATGCAAAGGGAGTTAGATTTAGCTCTTAGGGCTGACCGAATCAAGGGATTTGAGGAGAAGGCAGGTACAGGATACTGAGTTGGATGATCAGCCATGATCATATTGAATGGCGGTGCAGGCTCGAAGGGCCGAATGGCCTACTCCTGCACCTATTTTCTATGTTTCTATGAATAACATTTAGCGCAAGGTAAAGCCAGCAAAGTCCAAACAAGGATAATCCGAGGATCACCATAGAGGTAGATAGTCGCTCACGACTGCTGTCTAGTTGGTGCTAGGATGGTTCAGTTGCCTGATAACACGTGGGTAGAAACTATCCCAGAATCTGGAGGTGTGCGTTTTCACACTTCTGTACTTTAGCAATGATGTATTTCTCTTGGGATCCCACTATCCCTAGCCAACAATCGCCCTGTCAGGGAACATACCTACCTGATATCATCTACTACCGGCGGCCCTGATTGATCCTGGGTTTCTTTGCATGCTTCCTGTTCTCCCCCCCCCCCAAAACAAGCAGTCTGTAGAAGGATCCCCACCCAAAAGGTCACCTACCCATGTTCTCCCCAGACGAGTAAGAAAGAACTGCAGATGCTTTTTAAAATCGAAGGTAGGCACAAAATGCTGGAGTAACTCAGCAGGCGAGGCAGCATCTCTGGAGAGAAGGAATCGGGTCGAGACCCTTCCTCAGACTCCAGAGATGGTGCCTGGCCCGCTGAGTTACTCCAGTACTTTGTGTTCGACCTCCGATAGTGTAGACACTGGTGCAATGAAATTTAAGTTAGGCCTGTATCCAATATACATTGATACATACATGCAACACCTGTAGATAATATATAATAAACAAGAATTCAATAAATTAATAACTACAATACCTACACAAACCCCCCCCAAAATCTTTAGTGCAACCAATAGCCAGTTCATAGAATTTACGGTGAGATTAGTGCAGTGTTCAAAAGCCTAATGGTCATTGAGAGGAAACATTTCTAGAACCTCATGGTCATAGTTTTTGAGATTAATATACATAGAAATTAGAAACATAGAAATTAGGTGCAGGAGTAGGCCATTCGGCCCTTCGAGCCTGCACCGCCATTCAATATGATCACGGCTGATCATCCAACTCAGTATCCCGTACCTGCCTTCTCTCCATACCCCCTGATCCCTTTAGCCACAAGGGCCACATCTAACTTCCTCTTAAATATAGCCAATGAACTGTGGCCTCAACTACCCTCTGTGGCAGAGAGTTCCAGAGATTCACCACTCTCTGTGTGAAAAAAGTTCTTCTCATCTCGGTTTTAAAGGATTTCCCCCTTATCCTTAAGCTGTGACCCCTTGTCCTGGGCTTCCCCAACATCGGGAGCAATCTTCCTGCATCTAGCCTGTCCAACCCCTTAAGAATTTTGTAAGTTTCTATAAGATCCCCTCTCAATCTCCTAAATTCTAGAGAGTCTAGAGAGTCTAGAGATACAAAGGACAAAGGACATTTATTGTCACATACACCAATTGAAGTTTGAGTTTCCATGCAGCACACAAATAAGATAAACATAATATTTTAGAATTATAGCATAAAACATAAAAAACATCCCCCCCCGCAGCAGAATCAACGTTTCCCCCGGTGAGGGAAGGCAGCAACTTTCAGTCCACTTCCTCAGTTCACCCGTGGGCTATTGAGGCCTTTGCAGTTGCCGCTAAGTTTGAAGCCCGATGTTTCAAGCCCTCGAACACCTTCTTCCTGATGGGGGGGGATGAGATGAGAGTCAGAGTATTGAGAAGTTGATTATACAGAGTATACAGAGTTGATGTGGACAAGCTTTTCCCTTTGAGAATAGGGAAGATTCAAACAAGAGGACATGACTTCAGAATTAAGGGACAGAAGTTTAGGGGTAATATGAGGGGGAACTTCTTTACTCAGAGAGTGGTGGCGGGTGTGGAATGAGCTTCCAGTGGAAGTGGTGGAGGCAGGTTCATTGGTATCATTTAAAAATAAATTGGATAGGCATATGGATGAGAAGGGAATGGAGGGTTATGGTATGAGTGCAGGCAGGTGGGACTAAGGGGAAAAAAAAATTGTTCGGCACGGACTTGTAGGGCCGAGATGGCCTGTTTCCGTGCTGTAATTGTTATATGGTTATATGGTTTAAGTTGGGAGGTCATGTTACGGTTGTATAAGGCATCGGAGAGGCCACATTCAGAGGACTGTGTTCAGTATTGGGAAGATGTTGTCAAGCAGCAGAGGGTGCAGAGAAGATTTTTACGCAGATGTTGCCAGGACATCGAGGGCCTGAGCCTTATGGAGAGGTTGAGCAATCTTTGACTTTATTCCTTGGAGCGCAGGAGGATGAGGGGTGATCGTATATAGAGGTGTACAAAATCATGAGAGGTATAGATCGGGTAAATACACAGTCATTTGCACAGAGTAGGTGAATCGAGAACCAGGGGACATTGGATTAAGGTGAGGGCGGGGATAGATTTGATAGGAATCTGAAGGGTAACTTTTTTACACAAAGGGTGGTGGGTGTATGGAACGAGCTGCTGGAGGAAGTAGTTGAGGCTGGGACTATCCCAACGTTTAAGAAACAGTCCCCACACTTCACCTCACCCCCTGGTTCCCTTCCACCATCCCGATATCCCATGGATATCATTCCCTCCGGCTCTACATTTCAGAACCTCTCCACTCCTTCCCTGTCATAATATCCTTCAGTTTCCTTCCCATCTCTGGCCTTTTGTCACTTAATCCACCCTTCTGCCAGTCATAAGGTCATGTAATAGGAGGGGAATCTGGCCATTCGGCCCATCAAGTCCATTCAATCATGGCCGATCTATCTCTCCCCCATTCTCCTGCCTCCTCCCCACAACCCCTGACACCTGTAAACCCCCCCCCCCCCCCCCCCCAGTCAAACCCTCCCCACCTGTATCCATCTATCACCCCCCCTGTCTTTGTCCCGCCCCTCCCCTTCTCTCTTCCAGCTTTCTCAGTCTGAAGAAGGGTCCCGCCCCAAGACGTTGTCTGTCCATTCCCTCCACAGATGTTGCCTGAGCCGCTGAGTTACTCCAGCGCTCTGTGTGTTTTTATTTTAAATGCATGGGTTGTCACTGTTTGTGCAACGAGGTTGAATGCGATGGTCGTGAGTTTAAGACTCACATTTAAAACCGTGATGGCAGGACTTTCATATGAAGAAAGACTGGATAGACTCGGCTTGTACTCGCTAGAATTTAGAAGATTGAGGGGGGGGGGATCTTATAGAAACTTACAACATTCCCAAGGGGTTGGACAGGCTAGATGTTGGAAGATTGTTCCCGATGTTGGGGAAGTCCAGAACAAGGGGTCACACAGTTTAAGGATAAGGGGGAAATCTTTTGGGACTGAGATGAGGAGAAAAAAAATCACACAGAGAGTTGTGAATCTGTGGAATTCGCTGCCACAGAAGGTAGTTGAGGCCACACAGTTCATTGGCTATATTTAAGAGGGAGTTAGATGTGGCCCTTGTGGCTAAAGGGGTCAGGGGGTATGGAGAGAAGGCAGGGGGGGATACTGAGTTGGATGATCAGCCATGATCATATTGGATGGCGGTGCAGGCTGGAAGGGCCGAATGGCCTCTACTCCTGCACCTATTGTCTATGTTTCTATGTAATTGGATCTCTCTCTCCCCCCCCTGTCTCTGCAGGATCTCCGTTCTGGATGCCACAGCCGGAGTAGTTCGTCCTCGTCGCTCCAGAGCACTCCTCCTCCCGCCCTCCCACTCCTGCAGCAGAGTCCCGTTTCCCTCCAGCTCCCGGGAATGGCCGGAGTCTCGCAGCCGGTCAACGGGCTGGGCAGGACCTGCGTCTCCACCAAGACCAGCACCTTCTCCGCCACTCCATCGTCGGTGGCTGGGATGATGGGCTGCCCTCTGGCTCCCCAGTTAGCCAGCAATGGTATTGTCGGTCCTCTGAATGGTGTGGACCAGCCGCCTGCATCAGTGGCACCACTCCATAACTCCCTCGCTCATCCGCCAGCTTCCCATAGTGTTCCAACGTCAACTAGTCACTGCAACAGGTCAGATTACCTCCTTTCTCGATCCACGGGCAGAACTTATCTCGACGGTGCTGCCTGTCGCGGGCTGTCCTACCTAATCTGTGACATATCGGCTCGGTGCACAGAATCGGCAAATGATTTACATGGATGGTTCTTGGTCGTTTAGTTTTTTTTTTGTTCCAGGCCCTTCGGTCACCAACCAGCGACCCCCCGCACACTGGCACTGTCCTACACACACTGGGGTCTATTACATAGAAATTAGAAACATAGAAATTAGGTGCAGGAGTAGGCCATTCAGCCCTTCGAGCCTGCACCGCCATTCAATATGATCATGGCTGATCATCCAACTCAGTATCCCGTACCTGCCTTCTCTCCATACCCCCTGATCCCCTTAGCCACAAGGGCCACATCTAACTCCCTCTTAAATATAGCCAATGAACTGGCCTCAACTACCCTCTGTGGCAGAGAGTTCCAGAGATTCACCACTCTCTGCGTGAAAAAAGTTCTTCTCATCTCGGTTTTAAAGGATTTCCCCTTTATCCTTAAGCTGTGACCCCTTGTCCTGGACTTCCCCAACATCGGGAACAATCTTCCTGCATCTAGCCTGTCCAACCCCTTAAGAATTTTGTAAGTTTCTATAAGATCCCCTCTCAATCTTCTAAATTCCAGAGAGTTACAATTCTATTGTTACATTTATGCCAAGACAATTAACTTGCAAACCTGTATGTCTTTTGTGGAGAAAACCGATCAAAACCCACGCAGGTAGAACCTGCAAACTCCGTACAGACAGCACCTGTGGTCGGGATCGAACCCGGGACTCTGGCGCTGTAACGCAGCAACTCTACTTCTCTGCCACCATAACCGCCCCCCCCCCATTGAAAAAAATTGCACTTCTGTAGTGCCTGCGACTTCCCTTTCAGAAGGTATTGACACTCATTCAACTAGGGCAGCACAGTGGCACAGCGGTAGAGCTCCCGCCTCACAGCACCAGGGTCCCAGGTTCGATCCTGAGCTCGGGGAATGTCTGCGTGGAGGTTGCACATTCTCGCTGGGTCGGGACCACGTGGGTTTCCTCCGGGTGCTCCGGTTCCCTCCCGCTTCCCACAGGTGAGCGGGTTTATAGGTGGATTGGCCCCTGGTGCGTTGTGGGACTGGGTGACCGATGGCTGACATGGACTCAATGGGCCGAAGGGCCTGTTTCCACCCTTTATTTCTAACACAAAAAAAACGAAAACTGAACCTACTTTTAAAATTAAAGTGGAAGGTGGCAGCAAGGTCCCATTAACAGCAACGTGATGAAGACCCTCGTGTGGTCATCTTGAGTTAGCGACAACTGGCCAGTGGGGGAGCGGGAATATTACAAAGACCTAGAGTCAATGGATGATCATTGGTCAGCATGGGCTCAGTGGGCTGAAGGGCCTGTTTCATAGAAACATAGAAAATAGGTGCAGGAGTAGGCCATTCGGCCCTTCGAGCCTGCACCGCCATTCAAAATGATCACGGCTGATCATCCAACTCAGTATCCTGTACCTGCCTTCTCTCTATACCTCCTAATCCCTATAGCCACAAGGGCCACATCTAACTCCCTCTTAAATATAGCCAATGAACTGTGGCCTCAACTACCTTCTGTGGCAGAGAATTCCACAGATTCACCACTCTCTGTGTGAAATTTTTTTTTCTCATCTCGGTCCTAAAGAATTTCCCCCTTATCCTCAAACTGTGACCCCTTGTTCTGGACTTCCTCAACATCGGGAACAATCTTCCTGCATCTAGCCTGTCCAACCCCTTAAGAATTTTGTAAGTTTCAATAAGATCCCCCCTCAATCTCCTAAATTCTAGCGAGTACAAGCCGAGTCTATCCAGTCTTTCTTCATATGAAAGTCCTGACATCCCATCCCTCATCGGTCAATCAACCATTTCAGTCTGCTGTATGACTGAACCTATTGCCTAACGTCAATGGCCATGATCGTATGTCGACTAGTACAAGGAAGAATATATCTCCTTCCTAGGCGACATGTTTGGGTCAGATGGGTTCGAGGACAATTCTTGATGCCTTCCCTGGCTAGGGTTATAGGGATCCCAAATATCCCAAATATATGTTGGTTTGTGGATTAGTTGATTTGTTAATTTGACCTTAGACGCAAACGTGGGATGTTCGTAAATGATAGGGGCAAAATTAGACCATTTGGCCCAACCTCTCGTCTACCATTCAATCATAGCTGATCTATCTCTCCCTCCTAACCCAATTCTCCTCTCTCCCCCCCCCCCATAACCCCTGACACCCGGACTAATCAAGAATCTATCTAAAAATATCCATTGACTTGGCCTCCACAGCCTTCCTTTTGGGCAACGAATTCCACAGACTCACCAATTCCACAGACTAAAGAAATTCCTCCTCATCTCGTTCCTGAAGGAACGTCCTTTCATTCTGAGGCTGTGACATCTGGTCCTAGACTCCCCACTAGAGGAAACACCCTCTCCACATCCACTCTATCCATTCTCCAACCCATGGGCATTTACCTTCATCTATCGCTTGGCCAGTTTGGACGATGGTGTGCATGGCTTCTGCCGACATTGCCTTTATGCGTGTGAGTTGTTGCGGACATGCATTGCATGGAAGGGTTAACGTGTTCATTGTTGCTTATCGATTGTAGTAGGCATTGTTCCCTCCTGTACAACACCATTGATTGATACACCATCCCTAACCCAGAGCCTTTGTGTTGAGTCGTTGCTTGGTCAAGGAGTTGGGATTTCAAGAGCATCTTGAAGTTGAAGGTGGACACAAAAAGCTGGAGTTACTCAGCGGGTCAGGGAGCATCCCTGGGTCGAGACCCTTCCATCGTGTGTCTATCTTCGATGTAAGCCAGCATCTGCAGCTGCTTGCTACACAGCTTTATGTTGAGGTTGGCTGAGTCGCTGCCTTACAGCATCAGAGACCCTGGTTCAATCTCGACCTTGGGTGCTGTCTATGTGGAGTTTGCAGGTTCTTCCCTCTGACCACGTGGGTTTCCTCAGGGTACTCCGGTTTCCTCAACGGTGTGAGGGTTGGGTTCAGTTCAGTGTATTGTCACGTGCACCGAGGTAGAGAGAAAAGCTTTTGTTGCGTTAGGGTTTGAAGATTAATTGGCCCTGTAAATTGTTCAGGGGGTGGTGAATGCAAAAATGAGATAACATAGAATGGGGGGATCGATGGTCGGCGTGGACTCGGTGGGCCGATGGGCCTGGTTCCATGCTGCATCTTCCAATCGATCCATGTAGATTGCTTATTGCATGTGGACCAATCATAGTAGAAATAGCATCACTAACCCCATCTTACTGTATGCTTTAATATTAACATCCCACCTCTGACACCATGTGAATGCGTGCATTAGTCTGGAGTTTAAAGTCATCTTTAATTGATACACATAATATAGCAGTACAGCAGGATGTTAGTTTGTCATCACCACTTCCAAGACCAAGAGAAGGTTCACCAGACTGATTCCTGGGATGGCAGGACTTTCATATGAAGAAAGACTGGATAGACTCGGCTTGCACTCGCTAGAATTTAGAAGATTGAGGGGGGGATCTTATAGAAACTTACAAAATTCTTAAGGGTTGGACAGGCTAGATGCAGGAAGATTGTTCCCGATGTTGGGGAAGTCCAGGACAAGGGGCCACAGTTTAAGGATAAGGGGGAAATCTTTTAGGACCGAGATGAGAAAAACATTTTTCACACAGAGAGTGGTGAATCTGTGGAATTCTCTGCCACAGAGGGTAGTTGAGGCCACAGTTCATTGGCTATATTTAAGAGGGAGTTAAATGTGGCCCTTGTGGTTAAAGGGATCAGGGGGTATGGAGAGAAGGCAGGTATGGGATACTGAGTTGGATGATCAGCCATGATCATATTGAATGGCGGTGCAGGCTCGAAGGGCCGAATGGCCTACCCCTGCACCTATGTTCTATGTCTGGTTTGTGTTGGACTGCGAGCTTGCATACGAGCAGTCAGCAAGCTGGAGACTCTGTGAGAGGTTACTGCCCTATCAGCGGAGAGGCCCAGGGAATTAAATCAGACTCCTGGCGCTCTCTTGCGGATTTTGCATCTTTTCCCTTTGTGACCTATTGTGGGTTTACCCTTGATTGTGCTTACGCTTTCCCCCCATGAACACGTCAAAACTGTAGAGGTCGGTGCTGGTTAATCGGCTTCTGAGAAAATCGGTAACATTTGTCCCGAGACCTTTGTAGTAGGATAGTGTTAGTGTACGGGGGATCGCTGGTCGGCACGGACTCGGTGGGCCGAAGGGCCTCTTTGCACTCTGTTACTCTGAATTCTGAAGGATGAGCAGAACATGTGAGACAGAATCTGACTTCCTGACACTTTCACATTCATGAAGGAATACAGAGTGAAATGATTGAATGGCCAATGTGCGAGGATAATTATATTTTAATTTAATGAGATGAGGGATTACATGAAAAGCGTGAATATTCAGAAAGACGTTACCTTATTTTTAATCAGCAAAATAACCTGATGATTCATCTTGAATAATCAGTGTTTAATATATCTGTCGTTCGTGAGTTGGATGTTAGCTCTGGGTGCCTTAATTTGAATTTCTATCAGTGGTGAATGATTATTGCCCTGTGGCAAACAGCAAGGTGGCAGGTTATGCAAATCAGGATCTATATGCTCTGAATTTAATTAGAACTCAGGCACTTTTTAACCAGAGTGCAGGAACAAGAGTCATTGAAACATAGACAATAGGTGCATGAGTAGGCCATTCGGCCCTTCGAGCCAGCACCGCCATTCAATATGATCAAGTCAAGTCAAGTTTAGTTTATTTGTCACATACACATACGAGATGTGCAGTGAAATGAAAGTGGCAATGCTCACGGACTTTTGTGCAAAAGACAAACAACAAAACAACCAAACAAATTATAAACACAATCATAACACACATATTCTTTTACATAATAAATAATGGAAGGAAAAAAACGTTCAGTAGAGTTAGTCCCTGGTGAGATAGGCGTTTACAGTCCGATCATCGCTGATCATCCAAGATCAGTACCACGTTCCTGCTTTTTCCCTTGAATCATACCCCTTGATTCCGTTAGCCCTAAGAGCTAAATCTACCTCTCTCTTGAAAACATCCAATGAATTGGCCTCCGCTGCCTTCTGTGGCAGGGAATTCCACAGATTCACGACTCTCTGGGTGAAAAGGTTTGTCCTCATCTCAGTCCAAAATGGCCGACCCCTTATTCGTAATGAAGGGTGGACTTCTCTTCTGACTGGCAATCTGTGATATTGTCGGGGAGGACAGAGAGAGAGAGAGAGAGAGAGATGCTGCCTCTCCCTGTCATGTGATACATGCTGCCAGCTCTTGTTTTGTAATCAAGGGAATAGCAGCATGTTGCACGTTGCATTCACAGGAGGAGGTCTACTGCACACCAAGCCTGTTGGGCCTTGTGCTACATAATTAGGCCCCAGTCCCCACTGGTTTCCTTTGCTCTCTCATCCTTTTTCTCTCCCAGATGTATTTGCATGTTGCATCAGTTTCAAGAACAGCTTCTTCCCCGCTGTTATCCGACACGGGAATGAATGGTCCTCTCACTAGTTTAGTTTGGTTTAGATTCGAGATACAGCGTGGAAACAGGCCCTTCGGCCCACCGAGTCTGTGCCGACCAGCGGTTCCCGTGTGCTAACACTATCCTACACACACTAGGGACAATTGACAATTTAACCAAAGCCAATCAGCCTACAAACCTGGGTAGACGCAAAATGCTGGAGAAACTCAGCGGGCGAGGCAGCATCTGTGGAGGGAAGGAATTGGTGATGTTTCGGGTTGAGACCCTTGTTCAGACTGATGTCAGGGGAGGGGGTGGGACAAAGAAAGAATGTAGCTGGAGACAGTAAGACTCGTGGGAGAACTGGGAAGGGAAGGGGGAAATGAAGAGAGATAGCAAGGGCTACCTGAAGTTAGAGAAGTCAATGTTCACACCGCTGGGGGTGCAAACTACCCAAGCGTTATACGAGGTGCTGCCTCCAATTTGCGCTGGGCCTCACTCTGACAATGGAGGAGACCCAGGACTGAAAGATCAGATTGGGAATGGGAGGGGGAGTTGAAGAGCTGGGCCACCAGGAGATCAGTTTGTTTAAGACGGACTGGGCGGAGGTGTTCACCGAGCCTGCTCTTGGTCTCGCCGATGTAGGGAAGTTGACACCTGGAACAGCGGATGCAGTAGATGAGGTTGGAGGAGGTGCAGGTGAACCTCTGCCTCACCTGGAAAGACTGGGTCCTTGGATGGAGTCGAGGGGAGAGGTAACATAGAAACATAGACAATAGGTGCAGGAGTAGAGGCCATTCTGCCCTTTGAGCCTGCACCGCCATTCAATATGATCACGGCTGATCATCCAACTCAGTATCCCGTCCCTGCCTTCTCTCCATACCCTCTGATCCCTTTAGCCCCAAGGGCCACATTTAACTCCCTCTTAAATATAGCCAATGAACTGTGGCCTCAACTACCTTCTGTGAAAGAGAATTCCACAGATTCACCACTCTCTGTGTAAAAAATGATTTTCTCATCTCGGTCCTAAAAGACTTCCCTCTTATCCTTAAACTGTGACCCCTTGTTCTGGACTTCCCCAACATCGGGAATGATCTTCCTACATCTAGCCTGTCCAACCCCTTAAGAATTTTGTAAATTTCTATAAGAACTGCAGATGCCAGTTTACACCGAAGATACACACAAAATGCTGGAGTAATTCGGCGGGCCAGGCAGCATCTTTGGAGAGAAGGCAGCATTGCAAATGCATTGCTAGCATTTATTTCTATAAGATCCCCCCTCAATCATCTAAATTCTAGCGAGTACAAGCCGAGTCTATCCAGTCTTTCTTCATATGAAAGTCCTGCCATCCCAGGAATCAGTCTGGTGAACCTTCTCTGTACTCCCTCTATGGCAAGGGACAGGTGTTGCATCTCCTGCAGTTGCGTGGGGAAAGTGCCTGGGGAGGGGGTGGTTCGGACGGGACGGGACGAGTTGCTGCCTCTCCCGCTGAGTTCCTCCCGCATTTTGTGTCCATCTTCGATTTTTCCAGCATCTGCAGTTCTTTCTTAAGCCGACACAAACCTGAACGTCTTCGGAGTGTGGGAGGAAACCGGAGCACCCAGATAATACCCATGCAGGTCATGGGGAGAACATATAAACTCCGTACAGACAGCACCCATGGTCAGGATCGAACCCTTTTCTCTGCTGCTGTGAGGCTGCAACTCTACCGCTGAGCCACCTAGTTTTGTGTTCAAGCATGTTACTTGACACAAGGAGGTTTGCTTAGCACACCAAGTCCACAGTGGCCTGTGCTACATAATTAATCCCACTTGCCACTGCTGTCCTTAGCTCTGTAAAAAAAAATATATATATTTCTCTCCTATAACAATTTGCCCAATTCCCTCCTGAAATTTATTGTCAAATCTGCTTCTTTTAGCCAGCACGTTCCCACTCCTCCCTTCAGGCAAAAGACACCAAGGTTTGGAAGCACATTCCACCAGATTTCTCCCCGCTGAAAGGCGGGAGAGAGAAAACAGGGAATTGTAGACCAGTTAGCCTGATGGTGGGGAAGATGCTGGAGTCAATTATAAAAGATGAGATAGCCGAATGTTTGGATAGCAGTAACAGGATCGGTCCGAGTCAGCATGGATTTACGAAGGGCCTACTCCTGCACCTATTGTCTATTGTCTATTTTCTGTCGTTATCAGACACTGGAATAGTCCTCTCACTAGCTACGCTCACCTTTAGAAGTAATAGGAACAGAGTTAGGCCATTCGGCCCATCAAGTCCACACCACATGGCTGATCTATCCCTCCCTCCTAACCCCATTCTCCTGCCTTCTCCCAATAACCCCTGACACCCGGACTAATCTAAGTACTTCAAGGCAAAGGTGTAGCCATGGGCCCCAAGCTATGCCTGCCCTGTTGTTGGTTACGTTGGAAAATCCTTGGTCCTTGTTCCAAATGTAGACTGGCACCATTGCCCAACAGCCTGAGGAAGGGTCTCGACCCGAAACGTCCCGCTGAGATGCTGCCTGTTACTCCAGGACTTTGTTCTTGACTTTTTTGGTAAACCAGCATCTGCAGTTCCTTGTGTCTCCTCCCCAGAAGACTGTCTTGCTTCCAGTCTGCCCACCAAAGATTCAAGGTCCATGTGGGTCCATGCTAGCACTGACTGCAAGAGGATTTCATTGCAAAAGGATTTGAGTATAGGAGCAGGGAGGTTCTACAGCAGTTGTACAGGGTCTTGGTGAGACCACACCTGGAGTATTGCGTACAGTTTTGGTCTCCAAATCTGAGGAAGGACATTATTGCCATAGAGGGAGTGCAGAGACGGTTCACCAGACTGATTCCTGGGATGGCAGGACTGTCTTATGAAGAAAGACTGGATAGACTTGGTTTATACTCTCTAGAATTTAGAAGATTGAGAGGGGATCTTATAGAAACTTACAAAATTCTTAAGGGGTTGGACAGGCTAGATGCAGGAAGATTGTTCCCGATGTTGGGGAAGTCCAGGACAAGGGGTCACAGCTTAAGGATAAGGGGGAAATCCTTTAAAACCGAGATGAGAAGAACTTTTTTCACACAGAGAGTGGTGAATCTCTGGAACTCTCTGCCACAGAGGGTAGTTGAGGGCCAGTTCATTGGCTATATTTAAGAGGGAGTTAGATGTGGACCTTGTGGCTAAAGGGATCAGGGGGTATGGAGAGAAGGCAGGTACGGGATACTGAGTTGGATGATCAGCCATGATCATATTGAATGGCGGTGCAGGCTCGAAGGGCTGAATGGCCTACTCCTGCACCTAATTTCTATGTTTCTATGACTGACCAGAAATGGTAGAGGGGGCTATGTCAAGGAGCTGCAGTACTTGCTGTTCACCACCAGATGCTCCCAGTGAGCTACCCCTAAGGTCCACACACAATGCTGGAGTAACTCAGAGGGTCAGGCAGCATCTCTGAAGAAAAAGGTACAGCTGACGTTTCGGGGTCGAACCCCTTCTTCAGACCGAGTCGGGGGAGAGGGGGCACTAGAGATCTGCAAAGAACAAATAAGTACAGAGGAGATTTACTAGAATGTTGCCTGGGTTTCAACAACTAAGTTACAGAGATAGGTTGAAAAAGTTAGGTCTTTATTCTCTGGAGCGCAGAAGGTTAAGGGGGGACCTGATAGAGGTCTTAAAATGATGAGAGGGATAGACAGAGTTGATGTGGACAAGCTTTTCCCTTTGAGAATAGGGAAGATTCAAACAAGAGGACATGACTTCAGAATTAAGGGACAGAAGTTTAGGGGTAACATGAGGGGGAACTTCTTTACTCAGAGAGTGGTAGCGGTGTGGAATGAGCTTCCAGTGAAGGTGGAGGCAGGTTCATTGGTATCATTTAAAAATAAATTGGATAGGCATATGGATGAGAAGGGAATGGAGGGTTATGGTATGAGTGCAGGCAGGTGGGACTAAGGGGGAAAAAATTTGTTCGGCATGGACTTGTAGGGCCGAGATGGCCTGTTTCCGTGCTGTAATTGTTATATGGTTAAATGAATGAAAGGCATGCAAAAGGACAAACCTCAGCCGGCAACGATGATCAAGGAAAGGTGGAGCCCACAATGGTCCGTTGTTGGCTGTGGAGAAGGTGATTACAAGTGAAACTGAGCAGGACGACAGTGGGACTAGTGCGCAGACTAGGGTGGGGAGGGATGGCCAGAGAGGGCATGCAAGAGTTACTTGAAGCTAGAGACATCATGGTTGATTACGCTGGGCTGACAGCTGCCCAAGTGAAATATGAGATGGTGCTGTTCCTCCAATTTGTGGTTAGCCTCACTCCGACAGTGGAGGAGGCCCAGGTCAGTGTGGGAATGGGAAGTTGCAACCGGGAGATGGTTTAGGCCAAGGCAGGCTGAGCAAAGGTGTTCAGCAAAACGATCGCCCAGTCTGCGTTTGGTCTCGCCGATATACAGGAGTCCACATCCAGAACAGCGGATGCAGCAGATCAGGTTGGAGGAGGTTCAAGTGAACCTCTGCCTCACCTCTGATGGCAATTGATGAGCAGACCAACCTGTTGACCCTCGAACCCGCCGCAGAATCCTCGGTAGGTCTGGATTGCATCTTTGCGTACCAAACTGGCCCCCCTCTCCCAGTTTAAATCCAATGCTTGCAATTCCTTGGTGTGGGAAGGAACTGCAGATGCTGGTTTTAACCGAAGACAGACACAAAAAGCTGTAGTGACCCAGCGGGGCAGGCGGGAAGGTGGCGGGTTATGCAAATCAGGATCTCCCTCTCGCTCTCCCTCTTCTCCCTATTTCCATCCCTTTCTCCCTCTCACCCTCCATCTCACGCTCTCTGTCTCCCCTAGCTCTCTCCCCACCTCTCCCTCCCTCTCTCTCTCTCTCTCTCTCTCTCTCTCTCTCTCACCCCTTCCATCTCTCCCTCCCCTTCCCCCTCTATCTCCCTTTCTCCCCCTCTCTTTCTTTCTTTCTGTCTCCCTCTCCCTCCCTCACTTGTTCTATCTCTCCTTCCTTCTCTCCCTCTCTCCTTCCCCCTCTCCCTCATCCCCTCTCCCTCCCCCTCTCCTCTCCTCCCCCCCTCCCCCCCCTCTCTCTCCCTCATCCCATCCCCTCTCCCCCCTCTCTCTCCCTCCCTCTCTTCCACCCACTCTTCCTCTCTCCCCCCGCCTACAGTGTTAACTCTGTGCCCTGGTGCTAACCGCAAGCTGCCACCTCCATCCCATGCACCACCCGCTCCAGGCTTCAAGGAATGCACGCTGACGGTATATGTGACGGTAGAAACGCGCCTTTATGCAAACGCCCGTGGCTGACCACTGTCCAGAGTGGCTGACCACTGTCCAGGGTGGCTGACCGCTGTCCTCTGTGTCTTATCTGCAGCAGCATCTCTGGAATGGGCCAAATATCTGACCAGCAAAGACAGTTTGTGTACCAGCAGCAACAGCAGCAGCTCCAACAGCTGCTGACGTCACAACAGTTGAGTCCGGTAAGTGCTCCTGCATTTCCCCATCAAGGTTGGGGTTCGGGGGTTGGGGAGCTGAAGGACTTTGTGGTGATTAGTGGGAGCCTTTTGTTTAATTTAGAGACGCAGCGCGGAAACAGGCCCTTCGGCCCATCGAGTCTGCACCGACCAGTGGCCCGTGTACACTAACACTATCCTACACACCAGGGACAATTTACAATCTTCACCGCAGCCAATTAATGTATAGACATGCACATTACACTGCCAGCCACCTGGGTTCGATCCTGACTAGGGGGCGCTGTCTGTACAGCATTTGCATGTTACCCCTGTGACTGCATGGGCTTTCTCCGGGTGAATCATAGAAACACAAAATAGGTGCAGGAGGAGGCCATTCGGCCCTTCTAGCCAGCACCGCCATTCATTATGATCATGGCTGCTCGTCCCCAATCAATAACCCGTGCCTGCCTTCTCCCCATATCCCTTGATTCCACTATCCCCTAGAGCTCTATCTAACTCTCAAATCCATCCAGTGATTTGTCCTCCACTGCCCCTGTGGCAGAGAATTCCATACATTCACAACTCTCTGGGTGAAAAAAAAACTCTCAACTCAGTCTTAAATGGCCTCCCCTTTATTCTAAGACTGTGTGGCCCCTGGTTCTGGTCTCGCCCAACATTGGGAACATTTTTCCTGCGTCTAGCTTGTCCATTGCTCCAGTTTCATTCCTCACTCCAAAGACGTGTAGGTTTGTAGGTGAATTGGCTTTGGAAAAGATTGTAAAATGTCCCCAGCGCGTGTGTGTGTGTGTGTGTGGGGCAGTGTTGGTGACGGGTCGATCGCTAGTCGGGCGCAGATTGGGTGGGCCGGGTGACCTGTTTCCGCCTCGTGTCTCCACACTAAACTAGACTGAGCTTTGGTGCTGTGGTCAACTATGTGGTCCTAACTGTGTGTGGTGTTTGTCTTGTGTTGCCTGTGCTCTGGGGCAGGAACAGCAGGCGTTGGTTTATCAGATGATGCAACAGCAGCAGCATCGTCAGCGGGAGCTGCAGCGGCTGCAGATGTCCGGCATGTCTCAACTGGCCGGCAACACCCTGGCCCAAGGATCTCCTTCCCTGCCTGTCCACTCCGACCCAAACTCTTTCCTCTCCATCCACACCGACAACAATGCACAGAAGGCTCAGGTAAGCCACAGCCCTTGTGTTCTGTTTTCATGTCCCATTCCTTATCTGTCCACTGGTTTCCAAGCACATAGAAACATAGAAATTAGGTGCAGGAGTAGGCCATTCGGCCCTTCGAGCCTGCACCGCCATTCAATATGATCATGGCTGATCATCCAACTCAGTATCCCGTACCTGCCTTCTCTCCATACCCCCTGATCCCCTTAGCCACAAGGGCCACATCTAACTCCCTCTTAAATATAGCCAATGAACCGGCCTCAACTACCCTCTGTGGCAGAGAGTTCCAGAGATTCACCACTCTCTGTGTGAAAAAAGTTCTTCTCATCTCGGTTTTAAAGGATTTCCCCCTTATCCTTAAGCTGTGACCCCTTGTCCTGGACTTCCCCAACATCGGGAACAATCTTCCTGCATCTAGCCTGTCCAACCCCTTAAGAATTTTGTAAGTTTCTATAAGATCCCCTCTCAATCTTCTAAATCCTAGAGAGTATAAACCAAGTCTATCCAGTCTTTCTTCATAAGACAGTCCTGACATCCCAGGAATCAGTCTGGTGAACCGTCTCTGCACTCCCTCTATGGCAATAATGTCCTTCCTCAGATTTGGAGACCAAAACTGTACGCAATACTCCAGGTGTGGTCTCACCAAGACCCTGTACAACTGCAGTAGAACCTCCCTGCTCCTATACTCAAATCCTTTTGCAATGAAAGCTAACATACCATTCTCTTTCTTTACTGCCTGCTGCACCTGCATGCCTACCTTCAATGACTGGTGTACCATGACACCCAGGTCTCGCTGCATCTCCCCCTTTCCCAATCGGCCACCATTTAGATAATAGTCTGCTTTCCCGTTTTTGCCACCAAAATGGATAACCTCACATTTATCCAAATTATACTGCATCTGCCAAACATTTGCCCACTCACCCAGCCTACCCAAGTCACCTTGCAGTCTCCTAGCATCCTCCTCACAGCACAAACAACCTGATCTCCCGGTGGCTCAGCACTTCAACTCCCCCTCCCATTCCGAATAGGACCTTTCTGTCCTGGGCCTCCTCCATGGCCAGAGTGAGTCCCACCGCAAATTGGAGGAGCAGCACCTCATATTTTGCTTGGGTAGTTTACACCCCAGCGATATGTACATTGACTTCTCCAATTTCAGGTAGTCCCTGCTTTCTCCTTCCTTCCCCTCCCCTCCCCAGCTCTCCCACAGCCCAATGTCTCCGCCTCTTCCTTTCTTCTTCCCACCCCCACATCAGTCTGAAGAAGGGTCTCGACCCGAAACGTCGCCTATTCCTTCGCTCCATAGATGCTGCTTCACCCGCTGAGTTTCTCCAGCATTTTTGTCTACCTTCAGTATAGTATAGTTCAGCTTATTGTCACGTGTACCAAGGTCCAGGGGAAAGCTTTTGTTGCGTGCTAACCAGTCAGCGGAAAGACATTACATGATCACGATCCAGCTACAGATACACGATAAGGGAATACCGTTCAGCCCGAGGTAACGCCGCTAAATTCCGATCAAAGATAGTCTGAGGGTCCCCGGTCCGATTCCCGGTCATCCATTTTGCCGGACCAACAGAGGTTACGGCCTCCAAGAGGAACGCGGGGCCGAGATACCGGCTCGCAAAGTTGGCCGTAGGAACGGATCTGCCAGCTCCGGCTGGTTTGTAGTTAGAAACATAGAAACATAGAAAATAGGTGCAGGAGTAGGCCATTCGGCCCTTCGAGCCTGCACCGCCATTCAATATGATCATGGCTGATCATCCAACTCAGTATCCCATCCCTGCCTTCTCTCCATACCCCCTGATCCCTTTAGCCACAAGGGCCGCATCTAACTCCCTCTTAAATATAGCCAATGAACTGTGTGGCCTCAACTACCTTCTGTGGCAGAGAATTCCACAGATTCACCACTCTCTGTGTGAAAAATGATTTTCGCATCTCGGTCCTAAAAGACTTTCCCCCTTATCCTTAAACTGTGACCCCTTGTCCTGGACTTCCCCAACATCGGGAACAATCTTCCTGCATCTAGCCTGTCCCAACTTTTTGTAAGTTTCTATAAGATCCCCCCTCAATCCAGAACCCCGGCCGCAGTGGCCAAATTCGGACCGGCGATTGGCCGCGGAAGTCCCGATGAGGCCGTGATTGGCTGTCCCACCCGGCCTAGGCGCCACGCTTCAAGTGCGCTCTCGTAATATTGTACGGAGTAACGGAAATGCCGGACAATCAGTTGCCAGAAAACCGATGGTGGACCTGGATTCTTCATCCACTGACTCTGACTGAAAGACTCTGTGCATTCACCCTATCCATCCCTCTCACGGTCCTATACACGTCTATACGATCTCCCTTCATCCTCCTGTCCCCAGCCGGCACAATCTCTCCCGATAGCTCAGGCCCCCAAGCCCAGGTCACATCCTCGTAGAGTCTTAATGTTCTTTCATTTAGAAATGTTACGCACAATTCTTTGGTGTAAGTTTGTCTCACTCCATGTACCTGTGATGTTGCTGCAAGTCTGGTTTTTAATTGTTTCTGATAGTTTCTAAATACATATGACAACAAACGTGAGGCAAGGAACATAGAAACATAGAAAATAGGTGCAGGAGTAGGCCATTCGGCCCTTCGAGCTTGCACCACCATTCAATATGATCATGGCTGATCATCCAACTCAGTATCCTGTACCTGCCTTCTCTCCATACCCCCTGATCCCTTTAGCCACAAAGGCCACATCTAACTCCCTCTTAAATATAGCCAATGAACTGTGGCCTCAACTACCTTCTGCGGCCATATAACCATATAACAATTACAGCACGGAAACAGGCCATCTCGGCCCTACAAGTCCGTGCCGAACAACTTTTTTTCCCTTAGTCCCACCTGCCTGCACTCATACCATAACCCTCCATTCCCTTCTCATCCATATGCCTATCCAATTTATTTTTAAATGATACCAACGAACCTGCCTCCACCACTTCCACTGGAAGCTCATTCCACACCGCTACCACTCTCTGAGTAAAGAAGTTCCCCCTCATGTTACCCTTAAACTTCTGTCCCTTAATTCTGAAGTCATGTCCTCTTGTTTGAATCTTCCCTATTCTCAAAGGGAAAAGCTTGTCCACATCAGCTCTGTCTATCCCTCTCATCATTTTAAAGACCTCTATCAAGTTCCCCCTTAACCTTCTGCGCTCCAGAGAATAAAGAACTAACTTATTCAACCTTTCTCTGTAACTTAGTTGTTGAAACCCAGGTAACATTCTAGTAAATCTCCTCTGTACTCTCTCTATTTTGTTGACATCCTTCCTATAATTGGGCGACCAAAATTGTACACCATACTCCAGATTTGGTCTCACCAATGCCTTGTACAATTTTAACATTACATCCCAGCTTCTATACTTAATGCTCTGATTTATAAAGGCTAGCATACCAAAAGCTTTCTTTACCAAACTTTAAACAAAGGTTTCGAGGGAAATGGGCCAAACGCGGACAAAGGGACTAGCTGAGATGGGGCACTTTAGTCGGCATGGGCAGGTTGGGCAGAAGGGTCTAATTTTGTGCTGAATGATGCATTTCCCAGATGCCTAATAATGATCCACCCTTGCTCCCCTTTCTCTAAGAGGCTGAACGATAAAGTCAACCAAGAGAAGAGCTGACGACATCGGGGCCGAATGCTTTTGGACGTTGCTGCTCACTTTACCTGAAGTCAGAGGTCGTGGGTCAAGAGTTGGACAGGCCGGGATATCTGCTGCCGTGTGACTGACCCCTTGCACAGGAAGGGCCCAGGATAGCCTGAAACAAGTTGCACAAAGGGACTGGTCGCATCCTCTCAGGAAAACGCGGGCAGTGTTTTTTTTGTTGGGTTTTTTTTCTAACGGGAGGTTGGCCCTGAGTCGTCTACCGAAGGCTCCGGCCGTCACGGCCCACGGCGAGAGGCAGCCTTTTTGCACAGTCACGAATCATTGGAATCACGGCTGCCTGAAACTCTGTGTGTCCCGGCATGTCGGAACGGGAGGATCACGGATCATTGCTGCTGCGTAGAAAATTCAAAAAAGGTGCAAACTCGAGAGGACGAGGGGGGATAGACTTTCCAAGATGCTGCTCGGCTGCCTGGACGTACGTCTGGCGATATCTGCGGAGTCCTGAGCTACCGGCCTTTCCCTTACGTGGATACTCTGTGGCAAACATTGCAACTCCTATCCTATTCGTGCGTGCGTGCGTGTACAAGCGCTGGCGGAGACTTGTCTTTCTCATTTGTCAGACGAGTATGTTAGCGGGGACGAATTTTCTCCGTCCGTGTGTGTGTGTGTGTGTGTGTGTGTGCATGCGTTAAAGGCGTGATACGGTGGTGAGTGCCCCTTGAGCTTTGGTTTCCTTGATTCAATGGAACCAAATTTTGGAAGCGCAAACATTACTGCGTCACCTCTCCCCCTCCCTCCCCCCTCCCTCCACCAGTCTAACGTCACTGACTTGGACAAAGCTGTGAGATGGTGGTTGGGTCTGTTGGCGAGACCAACCTTGGACTGAGAACCTTTCCACTCCAGGCCATCCAAGTGTTGCTCAAGCAGGAATCCTTGAGGATGCGCTTGGTATTCTGAAGGTGGACTACACCAGACCTCCCATCCGGGATTTAGCGGCAAGCAAAACTGTTGCATAGGAGAGACATTTTGTTTTTGGTAATTCGCTCGTGCGTTGTTGATGTGAGCGAGATTTTTCACCCCATCTCCAGCTAAGGTGAGGACATCGAGGGGGGGGGGCAGTTACTCAAACACCCAGTGGCCACAAGGTGAAATCACCATCCACTTTTACCGCCCCCAGGATTCTGACCCAGTTATGCTCCAATTCATAGCTTGCAATATTAATGGGTCTTACAATTAAGAAGGGGAAGCAGGTGTGAGAATGAGACGGTTTTTTTTTAGCAGGAATCAAGCTTGCTGTCCCTGCCGACCACAGACTAAAAGCATTGCGGACTTTGAAAGCAAACCTGGAAGCGCTGAGCTTGAGAGCGAGTGTAACAGAGAGGCTCACAAGTGATAGGAGCAGAATTAGGCCATTTGGCCCATCAAGTCTACTCCGCCATTCAATCGTGGCTGATCTATCTCTCCCTCTCAACCCCATTCTCCTGCCTTCCCCCCATAACCCCTGACACCCGAACTAATCAAGAATCTATCTATCTCTGCCATTGGCAGTCTCCACAGCGTTCTGTGGCAATGAATTCCACAGACTCCCTCCGTGAACAAGTGTTCATCTCTATGTCCCACATCTCTCATTCAGAGGCAGACTCTGCGCCCTAAACTTGGGTATCCCCCAAGAGCTCAAGTCCAGGTGTCAGAGGTTACGGGGAGAAGGCAGGAGAATGGGGTTAGACAATAGACAATAGGTGCAGGAGTAGGCCATTCGACCCTTCGAGCCAGCACCGCCATTCAATGTGATCATGTCTGATCATCCCCAATCAGTACCCCATTCCTGCATTCTCCCCCATATCCCCTGACTCCGCTATTTTTAAGAGCCCTATCTAGCTCTCTCTTGAAAACATCCAGAGAACCGGCCTCCACCGCCCTCTGAGGCAGAGAATTCCACAGACTCACCACTCTCTGTGAGAAAAAGTGTTTCCTCATCTCCCTTCTAAATGGCTTACTCCTTATTCTTAAACTGTGGCCCCTGGTTCTGGACTTCCCCAATATCAGGAACATGTTTCCTGCCTCTAGTGTGTCCAAACCCTTAACAATCTTATATGTTTCAATGAGATATCCTCTCATCCTTCTAAACTCCAGAGTGTACAAGCCCAGCTGCTCCATTCTCTCGGCATATGACAGTCCCGCCATCCCGGGAATTAACTTTGTAAACCTACGCTGGGCTCCCTCAATAGCAAGAATAGACCTTCCTCAAATTAGGGGACCAAAACTGCACACAATACTCCAGGTCAGCCATGATTGAATGGTGGAGGAGACTTGATGGGCCGAATGGCCCACTTCTACTCCTATTACTTATGTCCTTATGTCCACCTTACCTTTACCTGATGTCTTGGTGCATAGATTGTTCCTTTAACAGCCTGCCCAGGGAGAGGTTCTCTGATCTAGTTGTTTAACACACAAGCAGTGTGCTTCACTAGGACATGTCAACTGACAAGAATTCGTGCCATTGTCAAACGACGTCAGAATATTGTGTGGCACTTGGCCTACTGCTTGTCTAAGGGCCGGGGCTAGGATCTGGGAACCCCCGCTGCCTTGTGGATGGGAGGTGCGGAAATCATGGAATTCCCAAGGGTATATCACGACATAGGAACAGTATTAGGCAATCCGACCCACGGATTCTGCTGTGCCATTCGATCATGGCTGAACTATTTTCCTTATCACCCCCGTTCTCCTACATAACCACTGACCCCCCTTATTAAGCAAGAACCCCGCTTTAGAAAGTCGGGAAAACACCCCAGGTGGCTTGGAGAGAGGATGTACGGAACGCTCTTGTCGAAGGCCAGGAGGCTGTAAAATCCAATGGCGAGTGGAGGCAGCACAGGTGAGCAGCGGTAGAGTTGCTGTCTAACAGCGCCAGAGACCTGGGTTCAACCCCAACCACGGGTGCTGCCTGTACGGAGTTTGCACGTTCTCCCCGAGACCTGCGTGGGTTTTCTCCGGGCGCTCCGTTTTCCTCCCACACTCCAAAGACGTGCAGGTTTGTAGGTTAATTGGCTTCGGTAAAAATTGTAAATTGTCGCTAGTGTGTCGGGAAGTGCTAGTGGACGGGGTGGGTGCGGACTAGGTGGGCCGAAGGGCCTGTTGCCGCGCTGTATCTCTAAAGAGTGGGGATTCCCTTCCAAGGTGATTTTCTTGGTGGAGGCTGTACTTTGGAGTTGTCCCATGGTGGGGCAAGCAGCAAATCCATGTAACATTGGCGAAACTCCAGGATAGTCCCAACTGGGCATGTTAAACGCTAGATAAATACAAATAGCTGGGGTAACTCAGCGGGTCAGGCAGCATCTCTGGAGAGAAGGAATGGGTGACGTTTCGGGTCGAGATGCTTCTTCAGTTGCTTCAGCTGCTGATCTAATCCCAGTTCAGTTCAACGATGAGCGCTGTTGAAACACCTCTGTGCGAGCGGGGGTGTCTGAATCTCGTCCGGGCAATCTTCCTCCACATGGGCCCGTGGCCAAGGTAGACTGTTGTGAGGGCAGGGTTCCCCACCAGCCCCGTCCTCGTTCAACCACCCCGCATCAGCTGAGGAGTTCCCCCTGTAGCTGTGACCTTCATCCCACCTCCAACCCCTCCTCCGCACCCCACTAATCTTTCCATCTTCTCCCGTTACCTCGGGCTCTCCATCAACACACACCTGGCCTCCCAGTTCCCAAGTTTCAGCCGGTCGCTTGTGGGGGACTTGGTCACAAACCTGTTATAGTTTCTGTTCACCCTCTAACGAAAAAGAAATCTTGCACTTTATGTGGAAAGGTGATTGCTAATCATCTTGTGGTTGAGAATGATTTCCCAGGCCCTTTGCTCTCCGTGTGTGCGTGTGTGTGTGCGTGTGTGTGCGTGCGTGTGTGTGTGCGTGTGTGTGTGCGTGTGTGAGTGTGTGTGTGCTTGTGTGTGCATGTGTGCGTGTGCGTGTCTGCGTGCGTGCTGTGTGTGTGTGCGTGTCTGTGTGTGCGTGTGTGTGCGTGCGTGTGCGTGTCTGTGCGTGCGTGTGCGTGCGTGTGAGTGCGTGTGTGTGCATGTGTGTGTGTGTGAGTGCGTGCGTGTGTGCGTGCGTGTCTGCGTGTCCGTGTGTGTGCGTGCGTGTGTGTGTGCATGTGTACGTGCGTGTGTGTGTGTGCATGTGTGTGTGTGCTTGTGTGTGAGTGCGTGTGTCTGTGCGTGTCTGTGTGTGTGCGTGCGTGTGTCTGCATGTCCGTGTGTGTGTGCGAGTTGTGTGTGTGCATTTAGACAGTGTGACGGTTATTTGTGTGGCATCACCAATTCTTTGTCTCACGTTTCCAGCCCATTAGATTGGAACTGGAGAATCCAGAGCAACATCTCAATCTCCAAAGGCATTCAAATATCATATTAAAAGGGGCGGCACGGCGGTAGAGTCGCTGCCCTTGCAGCGCCAGAGACCCGGGTCCGATCCTGACCTCGTACAGAGTTTGTACGCTCTCCCCGTGACCGCTCCGGTTTTCTCCAGGGGCTCCAGTTTCCTCCCACAGCCCCAAAGCCGTGCAGTACAGGCTTGTAGGTTAATTGGCTTTGGTAAAATTGTAAATTGGTCCTGGTGTGTAGAAGCGTGTTAATGTGCGGGGTGACCACTGGTCGGCATGGACTCGGTTGGCCGAAGGGCCTGTTTCTGCACGTGGTTTAATAAACACCTCGTTGATGACCAAAACACGGAGCAAGATGGCTGGGAAGGGCAGGGGGTTGTTGGCTGACACCAAGAATCATACAAAATTGAGGTGTGTTACTCTCCAAAGGCTGGAAGGTGGCAGGACATCTGATTGGAAACCTCCAGTAGTTAGGCATGAAAGAAACACAAAGTGCTGGAGTAACATAGAAACATCGAAAATAGGTGCAGGAGTAGAGGCCATTCGGCCCTTCCAGCCTGCACCGCCATTCAATATGATCATGGCTGATCATCCAACTCAGTATCCCGTACCTACCTTCTCTCCATACCCCCTGATCCCTCTAGCCACAAGGGCCACATCTAACTCCCTCTTAAATATAGCCAATGAACTGTGGCCTCAACTACTTTTATGTGGCAGAGAATTCCACAGATTCACCACTCTCTGTGTGATTTTTTTTCTTTTCTCATCTCGGTCCTAAAAGATTTCCCTTTTATCCTTAAACTGTGACCACTTGTTCTGGACTTCCCCCAACATCCGGAACAATCTTCTTGCGTCTAACTCGGCACATCAGGCAGCATCTCAGTAACACATGGATAGTTGACATTTCGGGTCGGGACCCTTCATCAGACTGCCGGAGCTACTCTTTGCTTGTACTCCAGTACATCGGCGAGACCAAGTGCACGCAGGCTGGGAGATGGTTTCACTGAACACCTTGGCTCAGTCTGCCTTGGCTTGTGTCATCTCCCAGTTACCAAGCACTTTAACTCCCCCTCCCATTCCCACACTGACCTTTCTGTCCTGGGCCTCCCGCACTGTCAGAGAGAGGCCCAGTGCAAATTGGAGGAACAGCACCTCATACTTCGCTTGGGCAGCTTACACCCCAGAGGGTGTGAACATTGACTTATTTAATTTCAAGTAACCCCTGCATTCCCTCTCCCCCCCCCACCCCCCACCCTAGTAGTCCTGCACCTTTCGCTATCTTTGTTGTCACCTCTTCCACAGCCAACAATGGACCATTGTGGGCTCCTGGGTCATCGGTGCCGGCTCTGATTTGTTCAGTACTTTTTCACATCTCATGTTCCCCTCTCCCCCCCGACTCTCAGTCTGAAGAAGTGTCTGGACCCGATACATCACCTATTCCTTTTTCTCTCGGGATGCTGCCTCAGCCGCTGAGTTATGTCCCTGTCCCACTTAGGAAACCTGAACGGAAACCTCTGGAGACTTTGCGCCCCACCCAAGGTTTCCATGCGGTTCCCGGAGGTTGCAGGTGGTTGCCGGAGGTTGCAGGTGGAAGGTAAGACCTTCGGGAACCACCTTCAACTAGTATCGCAACCGGCTTCAACTAAAAAATTACCGATTTTTAAAACAGCAACTTATTTTTAGTTGCGGCCGGTTTTGAATTGTTTGAAATAATCGCCGGAACATAGAAGAAGCAGAAACCATTTTCGACCATTAGGGAGGCTGACAAGAAACCTCCGGGAACCGCACGGAAACCTTGTGTGGGGCGCAAAGTCTACAGAGGTTTCCGTTCAGGTTTCCTAAGTGGGACAGGGGCATTACTCCAGCCTCTTGTGTCTATCTCCCTTACAAGAGCTACAACTCTGGAGGCTCGGTGTGCTTTTTAACCCTCATCCCCCGCACCCCCACCCCCAGAGTGACAACGAACCAGCCTTCACATTGAAGCAATGATATGCACTGATTTCTTTCTGAAAATGTGATTTATTGGTAGCCCCGCCGTTGAAGCTCAAGAAATATAACTTGTTTTGAGAATAAACTCAGAACGTTGAGTTTCGACCTTCTGAGGCCATTGACATCGAAATCCAAACTAATAGCAGCGTTGGCTTTTGTCTTGAAAAAAAACACCGTGAATTAGTAACTATGTCCTCTTAAGCGTGTGGGTCAGATTTGTAATGTCTGGCTTTGTGTGTAGTGAATATAACACCGTCTCCTCTATCTCATTGTGTACCCACAAGAACCGTATCTTAGTTGATTCTAAATGAATATTATTCCCTGTCACCCAACCATTAAGGTAAATAGGAATGTGGCCTTCGACCAGTTGTCACCAGCCCTTCAGCCTTGGCCTGTGATCGGCAGGAAGTCGAGGATTAGCCTCCAGAAGTCTTAACACAAGCAAACCTCGGAGTAAATTGGGGACACTAGGAACTGCAGGTGCTGGAATCTGGAGCAAAGCACAAAGTGCAGGAGGAACTCAGAAGTTCAGGCAGCGTCTGTGGAGGGAATGGATAGAGAACGTTTCGGGTTGGGATCTTTCTTTGGACAAAGATTCCTCAGCGAGTCTGAAGGAGTGTCCCGGCCTGAAACGTTGCCCATCCATCCCTTCCTCAAAAGGCACCTGACCCGTTGAGTTCCTCCAGCATTTGCTGTTTTGCCCACAGAACAAAATCATAGGAACTGTTTCTTTTGCTTGCTATATTGAAAAGAAGAGAGACCTCTCTGTGGAAGAGACAAAGAACTACCAGATCTTCCAGCACCTGCAGTTCCTTCTTGAACACCAGAATCTGCTATGTTTCACGAGTTGGTGAGGAAAGGCAAGGGTAGACATGCTGGTGGAACCAGGCAGTTGATAGCCCAACACAAGTTCCAGCGACAGTCAAGAGTTGGCAAGTGGACATGTCAGGCACAGGATGGAAGCTCTCGAGGTCAACAAACCAGTACCAGTCCTTCAATGCCATGCTGGGTCAAACCCAGATGTGAAGGTGTGTGTATAGGAAGGAACTGCAGATGGTAGCTTGCCACCGAAAATACACACAAAACGCTGGGGTTTTCAGCTCAGTTGGGGTCAGGCAGCATCTCTGGAGAAAAGGAATAGGTGACGTTTCGGGTCGAGACCCATTTTCCGATTGTATCTAATGTAGTAAGCGCTTGGGTTAGTGATAAACCTTGGTCACGTTTTGCTCAGCTGTCATCATTTTGTGTTCCCTGTCCACTTTTTTTAACCGTGAGACCCGTGGGCTTGTAGTGATCGTGTGACCCGCCCTCGTCTGGTTTAACTGCGTTTGGTAGATTCATCCCGGCTGGTGTTTTGACCCGTGGCGACGGACAGCGTTAAGGTGCTGCGGTGAATAACTGCAGAAAACATCATCGTCTTTGTAATTAGAAAAAACCGTTTCCATGTTAGAACGCAGCATGCTTATTAAAGGAACCAAACACTCTTTGCTTTTACACGCAGCGAAATTGCTACATTCAGCACGCTAATCTTTGTACAGAGGTTTACCCTACGATAGGACATGCACCGTGATACAATGCGGAGCAGGTAGAGGTAGGAACTGTTTGCACCGAAGATAGACACAAAATACTGGGTTAACTCAGCGGGTCAGGCAGCATCTCAGCAAAAAGGAATAGGTTGCCCTTCGTCGGGCTGGAAGGAAGGGAGACAGGCCCTTCGGCCCACCGAGTCCATGCCGGCCCTCAATCACCCATCTACGGGATGAATGGTGTATCTTATACTCGTGAATGTTCTCTAATATCAAGGCATTCCCTCTCCCACCTGTACCTGAGTTTGACTTTCCCCCCCCCACACTGGATGTCCTGCCAGTCCCACTGCTCGCCTCCATCCATCCATTCGTTATCACCTCTCCCAACAGCCAACAATGGACCATTGTGGGCTCCACCTTTCCCTGGCCATCAGCGTTGGCTCTAATTTGTTCTAAACCTTTTCATACCTCTCGTTACCCTCTCCCCCCTGACTCTCAGTCTGAAGAAGGGTCCCGAGCCCAAAGGTCGCCTGCTCCTTTTTCTCCAGATATGCCGCCTGACCCAGCCGAGTTACTCCAGCATTGCACTGTAAAGCTTTTCACTGTACCTCGCTACACGTGACAACAAACAAAAACATTTTGTGTCTATTTTCGGCGATACAGTGCGATCCGTGATTTGTGCTTGGGTCGGGGGGGGGTGGGGTGGGGTGGGGGGGGGGGGGGGGGGGGTGTGTTGGCACTACCCCCGTCCACAGGGTTGAATGTAGGAGGCGTTTGGAAAATCTTCGTTGAACTTTGTTGGGGAGAGGGGTCTTTCTTCTTCACCAGACCATCAATGGGAGGTGGGATCTGGGCAAATCCACTGTGAGTGGTCTCGCCCACCCAATCTCCCCACCATAGGTCCACCCACATGTACCAGTTTAAGGAAACCTACACATTGAGGAAAGGAGCAGATGCACCCTTTACCTGGGTGCTTTTTATTCCACAGACTGACGGTAAAACTACCAGGAGATGGTTGTACAGAGGGTTCATCTGACTTGTAAATAAACACATTTCAAATAATATTTGTCATAAAAGCATAAAAATCTAAATAAGCTCATTTGTAATATTTCTATGGAAGACATTTTGCTTAGAGATTTATCCGTGTGGTTTTATTTATTGTTTTTTTTTTGTTTAAGAATAACTTTGGAATTATACACAGTACTGTTTAGAGATCCCGGAAGGCCGTGTTGTCTCAGGACAGCACGTGGACTGAGTAAATGTAAGAGAGATTATTTTGCTATGAAGGATTACATTTTTACTTAAAAAAAGACTGTTCAAAAAGAAAAAAATAATTTATCTTGTTTATTTGCAACGGTGTTGTGTTCATTTACTGTGTGTGTGTGTGTGTGTGTGTGTTTGTGTGTGTGTGCATGTCTGTGTGTGTGTATGTCTGTGTGTCTATGTTTGTGTGTGTGTATGTCTGTGTCTGTCTGTGTTTATGTGTGTTTATGTCTGTGTGTGAGTGTTTGTGTGTGTGTATGTCTGTCTGTGTATGTCTGTGTGTGAGTGTTTGTGTGTGTGTATGTCTGTCTGTGTATGTCTGTGTGTGAGTGTGCGTGTGTGTTTGTGTATGTGTGTTTGCCTGTGTGTGCATGTCTGTGTGTATGTCTGAGTGTCTATGTCTGTGTGTGTGTGTCTGTGTGTATCTGTCTGTGTGCGTGTGTCCATGTGTATGGCTGTGTGTGTTTATGCGTGTGTGTGTCTGTGTTTATGTGTGTGTGTGTCTGTCTGTGTGTGTATGTCAGTCTCTGTGTGTGTGTGCGTTTGTGTGTCTGTATGTGTGTGTACATGTGTGTGTGTGTGTGTGTACATGTATGTGTTTGTGTGTGTATGTATGTGTTTGTGTGTGTATGTGTCTACCTGTGTGTGTGTGTGTGTGTGTGTGTCCATCGGTATGTGTGTGTACATGTTTGTATGTGTATGTATGTGTGCGTCTGTCGGTATGTGTCGGTATGTGTGTGTCTGTCGGTATGTGCGTGTACGTGTGTGTACGCACGTGGGCAGGGGGTTGGGGTGGAGCAATCCATATAGAACATTACACCATGTAGAAACAAGGAACTGCAGATGCTGGCTTGTATCAAAGATAGAAACAAAGTGCAGGAGTAACAACAGGTAAGGCAGCATCTGTGGAGAAATAGGCTGGGCGATGTTCTGGGTCCGAATCCTTCTTCAGTCTGCAAGAAGGGTTCTGACCCAAAACATCACCCATCCTTTTTCTCCAGAGATGCTGCCTGATCTGCTGAGTTACTCCAGCGCTTTGTGTCTATCTTCGAGGCCCAGGCCTATTTCAATTTTAGAGGCCCCCAAATCAAGATCCCTTTGAAGCAGACAGGCGTGAAGCCCATGCTAAATGGCATTCGTTTGACCCCCCCACCTCCCCCCCCCCCCCCCCCCCCCCCCCCCCCCCCGCCCATGATAAAGCCTGGTTAAAAAACACCAACATTGCGTACAGTTTTGGTCTCCAAATCTGAGGAAGGACATTATTGCCATAGAGGGAGCGCAGAGACGGTTCACCAAACTGATTCCTGAGATGTCAGGACTGTCTTATGAAGAAAGACTGGATAGACTTGGTTTATACTCTCTAGAATTTAGGAGATTGAGGGGGGATCTTATAGAAACTTACAAAATTCTTAAGGGGTTGGACAGGCTAGATGCAGGAAGATTGTTCCCGATGTTGGGGAAGTCCAGAACAAGGGTCACAGCTGAAGGATAAGGGGGAAATCCTTTAAAACCGAGATGAGAAGAACTTTTTTCACACAAAGAGTGTTGAATCTCTGGAACTCTCTGCCACAGAGGGTAGTCGAGGCCTGTTCATTTGCTATATTTAAGAGGGAGTTAGATGTGGCCCTTGTGGCTAAGGGGATCAGGGGGTATGGAGAGAAGGCAGGTACAGGATACTGAGTTGGATGATCAGCCATGATCATATTGAATGGCGGTGCAGGCTCGAAGGGCCGAATGGCCTACTCCTGCACCTAATTTCTATGTTTCTAAAACACCAACTACTCACAGACTCTACCACCCACCTCAAAAATAAATGTCCATAACTTCTTTTGCAAATTTACACTGTACAGAACATTCCTTCCTGGCAATAGACACAGAACGCTGGAGTAACTCAGCGGGACAGGCAGCATCTCTGGAGAGAAGGAGTGGGTGACGTTTCGAGACCCTTCTTCAGACTGGGGTTCATTTATCTGCAAGCCTTATTCCATCCACATGGAATGCAAGCCTTCAGTACATGATCAGCGTATGGTCGGTGGCACCAGTATATTGGAGCTTGCAACATATAACGTTGCATCAAATGTCAGAGAGTTCTGAGCCCAGTAAATATTGATATATTCCACAGCAAACATCTGGGAGAGGTTTTTAAGAAGGAACTGCAGATGCTGGAAAATACAGGGACACATGACAATAAAATCGAAGGTACAGAAAAAAGCTGGAGATACTCAGCGGGTGCAGCAGCATCTATGGAGCGAAGGAAATAGGCAACGTTTCGGGCCGAAACCCTTCTTCGGACCTGAGATAAATTAGTTAGATTAGATTAGATTAGATTCCTTTAGGGATTCTTAAGGGGTTGGACAGGCTAGATGCAGGAAGATTGTTCCCAATGGGGAAGTCCAGGACAAGGGGTCACAGCTTAAGGATAAGGGGGAAATCCTTTAAAACCGAGATGAGAAGAACTTTTTTCACACAGAGAGTGGTGAATCTCTGGAACTCTGCCACAGAGGGTAGTTGAGGCCAGTTCATTGGCTATATTTAAGAGGGAGTTAGATGTGGCCCTTGTGGCTAAGAGGATCAGGGGGTATGGAGAGAAGGCAGGTACGGGATACTGAGTTGGATGATCAGCCATGGTCATATTGAATGGCGGTGCAGGCTCGAAGGGCCGAATGGCCTACTCCTGCACCTAATTTCTATGTTTCTATGTTTCTATTCCTGGGATCATTATTGTAAACCTTCTCTCCAGAGGCCAGCACACCCTTCCTCAGATATGGTGCCCAAGATTGCTCCCAATACTCCATATGTGGCCTTACCAGTGCCTCAGCATTCCATCCCTGTTTTTTGTACACAAGTCCCCGTGAAATAAATGCTAGCATTGAGTTTGCTTCCACTCCCACCGATAAGAGTCACACAGCACAGATACAGGCCCTTCAGCCCACCACGAGCATGCGGGCAGCTCGTGAATGCCACGAAAGGAGGAGGGGAAGACAAAGATGATGATGTTAAAATGCAAGGTGGACAAAAATGCTGGAGAAACGTCACCTATTTCCCTCGCTCCATAGACGCTGCCTCACCCGCTGAGTTTCTCCAGCATTTTTGTCTACCTTCGATTTTGCCAGCATCTGCAGTTCTTTCTTAAACATGTTAAAATGCAGGTTTTTAACCCTGTGTTATCAGAATCCGTGCACACACTGCATTCATGCGGCAGGGTGAGTGTGCTTTGCAGACACGTGCGGCTTAAAATAGGCCATCGCCCGACGAGGGCTTCAACATCGAAAGCCTCGATCACCTCGACTGCCTGACCGCGGCAGAAGAAGCAGGGAAGAGATAAAACTATTTGTCTTCCATCACCATAGAAACATAGAAATTAGGTGCAGGAGTAGGCCATTCAGCCCTTCGAGCCCGCACCGCCATTCAATATGATCATGGCTGATCATCCAACTCAGTATCCCGTACCTGCCTTCTCTCCATACCCCCTGATCCCCTTAGCCACAAGGGCCACATCTAACTCCCTCTTAAATATAGCCAAAGAACTGTGGCCTCGACTACCCTCTGTGGCAGAGAGTTCCAGAGATTCACCACTCTCTGTGTGAAAAAAGTTCTTCTCATCTCGGTTTTAAAGGATTTCCCCCTTATCCTTAAGCTGTGACCCCTTGTCCTGGACTTCCCCAACATCGGGAACAATCTTCCTGCATCTAGCCTGTCCAACCCCTTAAGAATTTTGTAAGTTTCTATAAGATCCCCTCTCAATCTCCTAAATTCTAGAGAGTATAAACCAAGTCTATCCAGTCTTTCTTCATAAGACAGTCCTGACATCGCAGGAATCAGTCTGGTGAACCTTCTCTGCACTCCCTCTATGGCAATAATGTCCTTCCTCAGATTTGGAGACCAAAACTGTACGCAATACTCCAGGAACCATGAGGAGGTTCCTGAAGATTCACTGTTTATTTATTTATTTTATTCTTTATTTCGAACAGAATAAAAGAATAAAAAGCAAGTGTGCAACAGCATACAAAAAACAAAACAAGAATATTTATAAAGTGTCATAAACAATATCTATAAATAAATGAGATCGTATGTGTCCGAAAAGGAGCAGGAAGAAGCCAAAGCTGATTAATTCCCGTCCCTTATTCAACTGCTTGTAATTATCTTATACAAATTTAGCAGCTATATGTACACCATATGTACACCAGCCGCTATATGTACACCAAATTATTTACATTTGAACACTAATCAAATATTTACAAAGCCAAACAAAAAAGAAAAAAAAGAAAAAGTAAAGAAAAAAACCCCTCATATACAATAGGGGGGTTGCACGAAAGGTCACCGGGTCATAGGGCTCGACGCACGGAGCCGCTAAATCCAACTGGAAGACATCCGTCACTTCCGGTACATGTTATTAATGCTAGAAACGCGTACTTTCCTACCTGTTAAAAGCCGCCAGAATGTTGAATTTTTGCGCTGAAATAAATTGTTGGAGTCGGGGTAAGTGTGACAGACATGTACCCAACTTCAGAAATCCAAACGTGAAGTGAAATGAAGGTATAGAGAAGCAGGAACCAAAGGGACAACAGCAGCTAAAGTGCTTGGTGAACATTGAAAATATTGGGAATTATCGCGTTTGCTCACTGCATTTCATCAAGTAAGGCATTATTTGTGTTTTTTCTTTGGTATCTAAAAATTCTCAGAAATGATAAATCTGGCTGTAAATTTTTCTTCAGATGCGTTTTCATTTTGTATGTAAAAACCCACGAGAACCATGGGCGATTAAAAAAAATTACAGCCAGATTTATCACTTCTGAAACTTTTTAGATGCCAAAGAAATCAAGAAAAAACACAAATAATGCCTTCCTGTTGATGAAATGCAGTGAGCAAACGGCCAATGTTCGCCAAGCACTCTGGCTGTTGTTGTCCCTTCAGGTCTCGTTTCTATCTACCGTCATTTCTCCTCACTTTTGGAATTCTGAAGTAGGCTAAATGTCTCTCACGCTTATCCCGATTTCCATCATTATTTGCAGCGCAAAAATTGGCAATTTCAGCGGGTTTTAACGGGTCCTCTACGCTGGAAACAATGGTAAGTGCCTACCTGCAGTTCATCGCGTGTAATCCATTTGGAGTAGAGTAGCAACAGTACGGGTCATGGGGCGTGACCCGACTGCCGTGAAACCCCCCTATACAGTATCATAGAAACATAGAAACATAGAAATTAGGTGCAAGAGTAGGCCATTCGGCCCTTCGAGCCTGCACCGTCATTCAATATGATCATGGCTGATCATCCAACTCAGTATCCCGTACCTGCCTTCTCTCCATACCCCCTGATCCCCTTAGCCCAAGGGCCACATCTAACTCCCTCTTAAATATAGCCAAGTAACTGGCCTCAACTACCCTCTGTGGCAGAGAGTTCCAGAGATTCACCACTCTCTGTGTGAAAAAAGTTCTTCTCATCTCATATAACTTAGTCATATATACAACCCATCACTCTATAATCACCCTTCCCAATACAATCAGTATAACAAATATCCCAATCACCTATCCTCATCCCAATATCCTTTTAAACAAGTGTTTTTGTACATCTTTTTAAACTGAATGATGCTTGTGCTAAGTTTTATCTCCTGTTCCAGACCATTCCACAAATTCACACCACAGATTGCTAGGCACATACTTTTAAGAGTTGTTCTAACATTGAGTTTTTTTTTAAATTATGTTCCCCTCTCAAATTATACCCACCCTGCCTTTCCATAAACAGTTTTTGTATATTTCTTGGAAGTAAATTATTTCTTACTTTGTACATGATTTGCGCAGTCTTAAATTTAACCAGATCAGTGAACTATGATGGATGTTTGTGTTAAATTGTGTGTTTTGTTGCTTTTTTACTGTCACGACTCAATGGTAAAATAATTTCACTGCATGTGACAAATACATTTGAACTTGAGATTTGCAAATACTGCAACAATGACAAACATTAGGAAGCGTTAAATTTGCCAGGACATGTCTTTGGAATGAATTGCATTTTTTAACATAGAAACATAGAAACATAGAAATTAGGTGCAGGAGTAGGCCATTCGGCCCTTCGAGCCTGCACCGCCATTTAATATGATCATGGCTGATCATCCAACTCAGTATCCCGTACCTGCCTTCTCTCCATACCCCCTGATCCCCTTGGCCACAAGGGCCACATCTAACTCCCTCTTAAATATAGCCAATGAACTGGCCTCAACTACCCTCTGTGGCAGAGAATTCTAGAGATTCACCACTCTCTGTGTGAAAAAAGTTCTTCTCATCTCGGTTTTAAAGGATTTCCCCTTTACCCTTAAATGTAAGGTACACAAAAATGCTGGAGAGAGATTCACCACTCTCTGTGTGAACATCATCATCTCTGACTTCACCTTGGGATTCATGGCATTCACCAAAAGTCCACGCATTCGATGGGCTGAAGGGCCTGTTCCTGTGCTATATTACAGAGTCTTTGGAATTCCTTGCCCCAATGAAGGCGTGGAGGTAGAATCCTTGAACATTTCCAATGTAGAGAGAGATAGATTTCTAATATCTGAGCTCCTGCTGCTATCAGCAGGAATTGCCACTGTGCAATGAAGCAACACTCATTGACGTGTTTAAGAAGGAACTTCAGATGCTGGAAAAATCGAAGGTAGACAAAAATGCCGGAGAAACTCAGCGGGTGCAGCAGCATCTATGCATTTCTCCAGCATGTTTGTGTACCTTCGACCAAAGATCCTTTCATAGCTATAGGATCTTTGCCTTCGACACTCATTGACTGACTGACTGACTGACTCTGCAGGTTAATAAGGGACTGATGCATTGTAGTGCAAAGTGTGGGAGGCGACAGGATTTCTTGTTTAATTGCATTTAATTGCGGATAAATTAAATGCACAGAGACAGATTTAATTCTGCAGAACACTTTCCAGCAAAGATCCTAGATAATCTTTGCTTTCCAGCGACATGGATTTTTTTTTTGGACTGGGAACTGATGACCCGGGAACCAAAAGAAATAAGTAGGGGGCGGACTTTGCAGCAATTTCTTCCGGCTGCATTTTGTACTTGTACTTTGTCCGGTGCAAAGATTATTTTGGTCCGGTGCTTGTCCTGGCCCGGGGTCTCAATGCAAGAGAACCTTCAAGTTGCAAACCCTGCCCTTCTCCCAGAATGAGTGTTGCCCTGGTTGTGAGAGTGGCGCTCCTTGCACCGAGAATGCAGGTAAATGACTGGGCTGGGCTGGGCTGGGGCATTGCAAATACATACCCTGTGCTAGACCTCTCTCACTCTCAGCAACCAACCCCCTGGGGGTGGAAGGTGACCTCTAAATACTGTGCTGGGTGGCTGCTGAAGTACCTGCAGACAGGTGGGCGTTTGGTCAGGATGGGTGAGCCTGGAAGTTCTGCATGCCAAATTCATAGCAGAATTAGGCCATTCGGCCCATCAAGTCTACTCTTCCATTGAATCGTGGCTGATCTATCTCTCCCTCCTAACCCCATTCTCCTGCCTTCTCCCCATAACCCCTGACACCCGTATTAATCAATAATCTACCTATATATATCTCTCTGCCTTAAAAATGTCCATTGACTTGGCCTCCACAGCATTCCGTGGCAATGGATTCCACAGATTCACCACCCTCTGACTAAAGAAATTCCTCCTCATTCCCAATCTGTTTGTTGGCCAGGTTCTGACGTTACATAGAAACATAGAAAATAGGTGCAGGAGTAGAGGCCATTCGGCCCTTCGAGCCTGCACCGCCATTCAATATGATCATGGCTGATCATCCAACTCGGTATCCTGTACCTGCCTTCTCTCCATACCCCCTGATCCCTTTAGCCACAAGGGCCACATCTAACTCCCTCTTAAATATAGCCAATGAACTGTGGCCTCAACTACCTTCTGTGGCAGAGAATTCCAGAGATTCACCACTCTCTGTGTGTGAAGAAAATGTTTTTTCTCATCTCGGTCCTAAAAGACATCCCCCTTATCCCTATATGTCGGGGTTGTCCACGCTTTGACTGTGAGCCGTTTAGCTATGCCCTGTCAGTTTAGTTTATTGTTATGTGTATCAACGTACAGGGAAAAGCTTTTTGCTGCATGCTACGTAGTCAGCGAAAATACTATACGTACATTGGGTGGAACAGTGGCTCAGCGGTGGAGTTGCCCGACAGCGCCCGAGACCCGGGTTTGATCCTGACTACGGGCGCTGTCTGTACAGAGTTTGCGCCTTCTTCCTGTGACCGTGTGGGTTTTCTCCAGGTGCTCCGGTTTCCTGCCCAATCCTGATTGTCCAATCTAGCTCATCGTTTTCTCTGGAGCTGCAATGCCACAATGTTGAGAAACTAAATTTACATTCTGGTATTTTTCTCCTCACTCTATCTGGTATGTTCAATGTTGACAGCCCTCAAACAAAAGCCTTTCACTGTACCTTGGTACTTGTGGTGATGACAATAAACCTCAACCATCCATCGATTTGGAATTGGAATGGTCTCAGTCCATGGACAAAGTGCTTGCTAGAGTCAAGAGTGTTTAACTGGCATATGTACTGACGGCAGGACAATGTAACATAGAAACATAGAAATTAGGTGCAGGAGTAGGCCATTCGACCCTTCGAGCCTGCACCGCCATTCAATATGATCATGGCTGATCATCCAACTCAGTATCCCGTACCTGCCTTCTCTCCATACCCTCTGATCCCCTTAGCCACACGGGCCACATCTAACTCCCTCTTAATATAGCCAATGAACTGGCCTCAACTACCCTCTGTGGCAGAGAGTTCCAGAGATTCACCACTCTCTGTGTGAAAAAAGTTCTTCTCATCTCGGTTTTAAAGGATTTCCCCTTTATCCTTAAGCTGTGACCCCCTTGTCCTGGACTTCCCCAACATCGGGAGCAATCTTCCTGCATCTAGCCTGTCCAACCCCTTAAGAATTTTGTAACTTTCTATAAGATCCCCTCTCAATCTTCTAAATTCTAGAGAGTATAAACCAAGTCTATTCAGTCTTTCTTCATAAGACAGTCCTGACATCCCAGAAATGTAGTACTTGCTTGCAGCGGCATACAGGCCTGTTAAACAATACAAGCTGCAGACAATATTCAACAATCAAAACATCAATGAATCAGTAACCTAGATATGTGCAAAAACAAAAAAGGTTCAAAATCATTAGTCCAACCGGAGATAGTTTGTAGTTGTTCAGGGCGGCACGGTGGCGCAGCGGTAGAGTTGTTGCCTTACAGCGTATGCAGCGCCGGAGACCCGGGTTTGATCCCGACTACGGGCACTGTCTGTACAGAGTTTGTACGTTCAAAGAGTGCACGCTGCCCCCGGGACGGTTGCAGTGGAGAGGAGACGGTTGCGGTGGAGAGGAGACGGTTGCGGTGGAGAGGAGACGGTTGCGGTGGAGAGGAGACGGTTGCGGTGGAGAGGAGACGGTTGTGGTGGAGAGGAGACGGTTGCGGTGGAGAGGAGACGGTTGCCCACCTCTTTGCAGAGTGTGGATTTGCAAAAAGAGTCTGGAGAGGTATGCAAGGGTCCCTGGAACGATTTATCCCGAACAGCTCCGTCACAGAGGACTCTGTGATTTACGGACTGTTCCCAGGGACACATTCAGAGACTGACATCGAGTGCTGCTGGAGGGTCATCAACTCGGTCAAAGACGCTCTTTGGTCTGCCCGAGCGTTGCTCACCACCCAGCGGAGCGAGTGGTCCGTCAGGGAACGTTGCCGACTGGCCCACTGCAGACTGCAGGAGTACGTGCTAAGGGACTCGCTGAAGCTTGGTGCAGCCAAGCTTGGGTCTCCTCAGAGAGGTTTGGTTTCCTCCCACACTCCAAAGACGTACAAGTATGTAGGTTAATTGGCTCGGTAAATATAAAAATTGTCCCTCGTGTTAATGTGCGCGGGTCGCTGGTCGGTACGGACCCGATGGGCCGAAGGGCCTGTCTTTTCCACGCTGTATCTCTAAACTAAACTAAACTAAAGTGTTGTGCCGTGTTCAAGAGCCTGATGGCTATTGGGAAGAAACTATTTTTGAACCTGATGGCCACAGTCTTCAGACTCCCCCCCGATGGTAAGAGTGAAATGAGAGTGTGATCAGGGGTGGTGTGGGTCTTTGACGATGCTGGCTGCCCTTTCACGAGGCTGCATCTCCTGCAGAAGAACTCTTTGATGGTGGGGAGATCAGCACCTGTGTTGGACTGGGCAATGCTCACCAGTTCTGCAGTCTTTGCCGTTCCTTGTTCAAGTTGCCGAACCAGTCCACGGGGCAACCAGTGTGTGTGCGTGCTCGCTGCCCTACACCTGCAGAAGTTCAAGGAAGTGTCTGTCGATGTACAGTCACCTCAATCTTCTAAGGAAGTAAGAGGCGTTGATGGGCTTTCTGTATGCAGGGCCGGATTTACGTATGGGCTTCACAAGCTTAAGCTTAAGGCCTCGAGATCTAGGGGGGCCTCGGCAGGGCTGGATTTACCTATAGGCTGATTGGGAGGGGCCTTACATAGGGGATTGGGAGAGGCCTCACAAGTGGAATAGCCTAGGGCCTCTCTTCATCTAAATCCGGCCCTGTCTGTATGATTGCATCATTCCGCTGGCCCCAGGACAGATCTTCAGAGTTATGCACGCCCAGCAAGGAACTTGAAGCTGTTGACTCCCTCCACCTGCAACCCATCGATGAAGGACCATTTATTGGATTGGGTTCAACCGACAGGCAGACTGCCCCCAGAATATTGCTCACAATATTCCAAATGCAGCCTGACCAGCGCCTTATAGAGCCTCAGCATTACATCTCCGTTTTTGTATTCTAACCCCCTTGAAATAAATACTAGCAATGCATTTGCAATGCTGCCTTCTCTCCAAAGATGCTGTCTGGCCCCGCCGAATTACTCCAGCATTTTGTGTCTATCTTTGGTGTAAACGGGCATCTGCAGTTCTTATAAAAACTTACAAAATTCTTAAGGGGTTGGACAGGCTAGATGCAGGAAGATTGTTCCCGATGTTGGGGAGGTCCAGGACAAGGGGTCACAGTTTAAGGATAAGGGGGAAATCTTTTAGGACCGAGATGAGTAAAACATTTTTCACACAGAGAGTGGTGAATCTGTGGAATTCTCTGCCACAGAAGGTAGTTGAGGCCACAGTTCATTGGCTATATTTAAGAGGGAGTTAGATGTGGCCCTTGTGGCTAAAGGGATCAGGGGGTATGGAGAGAAGGCAGGTACAGAATACTGAGTTGGTTGATCAGCCATGATCATATTGAATGGCGGTGCAGGCTCAAAGGGCCGAATGGCCTACTCCTGCACCTGTTTTCTATGTTTCTATGAATGCAAGTTATGATTCCAATTCCAAGCCCCTCTCCGAACCCAAGTGTGGTTCATGTCGACAATAATAATTTCATGTTTTAAAAACAAAAAAAATCCCTTCGTGCGAAAACCTGTGAATAACCGCCTCCACCACCTACTCTGGCAACTGTCTCCACTTACCCTCTGTGTGGAAAAAGTTGTCCCACTTTCACGAGATTACTGAATTCCAAAGATTCTCTACCCGCTGGGGAAAGAACGAGGTTTGAACTCACCATTATTTTACCGCACTCTTCAATAGTGTCACACGTGCAACAGCACTTTGAAATAATTTTAGCTGATTTACGCATGCAAATGCCGGTCCACCTGTTGGTGCCATTTGCAAAGTTTGGTCTATCTGTGTGCTCGGTCTACTAGAGTAGTTCCCGTTCCTGATCAGCCTCGGGCCTTCTCCTGCAGGGCCTTTCTCCGTTGATTTTGACCAGATCATCCCGCAAACTGACCTCCCTCGCCTCGCCTCGTCCCGGCCATCTTCGTGTTCCGGGGGGTGCCTGCCTCCTGCAGCCTACCTTGGAACCTGCAGCTGGAGGCATTACTCCGGTTCACCCTGCTATCGTCCCACGCCGTTTAGAAACATAGAAACATAGAAAATAGGTGCAGGAGTAGGCCATTCAGCCCTTCGAGCCTGCACCGCCATTCAATATGATCATGGCTGATCATAGAAACATAGAAATTAGGTGCAGGAGTAGGCCATTCGGCCCTTCGAGCCAGCACCGCCATTCAATATGATCATGGCTGATCATCCAACTCAGTATCCTGTACCTGCCTTCTCTCCATACCCTCTGATCCCCTTAGCCACAAGGGCCACATGTAACTCCCTCTTAAATATAGCCAATGAACTGTCCTCGACAACCCTCTGTGGCAGAGAGTTCCACCACTCTCTGTGTGAAAAAAAAGTTCTTCTCATCTCGGTTTTAAAGGATTTCCCCCTTATCCTTAAGCTGTGTGACCCCTTGTCCTGGACTTCCCCAACATCGGGAGCAATCTTCCTGCATCTAGCCTGTCCAACCCCTTAAGAATTTTGTAAGTTTCTATAAGATCCCCTCTCAATCTCCTAAATTCTAGAGAGTATAAACCAAGTCTATCCAGTCTTTCTTCATAAGACAGTCCTGGCATCCCAGGAATCAGTTTGGTGAACCTTCTCTGCACTCCCTCTATGGCAATAATGTCCTTCCTCAGATTCGGAGACCAAAACTGTACGCAATATTCCAGGTGTGGTCTCACCAATACCCTGTACAACTGCAGTAGAACCTCCCTGCTCCTATACTCAAATCATTTTGCTATGAAAGCTAACATACCATTCGCTTTCTTTACTGCCTGCTGCACCTGCATGCCTACTTTCAATGACTGGTGTACCATGACACCCAGATCTCGCTGCATCTCCCCTTTTCCAAGTCGGCCACCATCTGACGTCTCCGATAGCTCCCTCCCGGTACAGCGCTCCGCCAAGCCTTCAGCTCCTCTTGTCTGCCGTCCACCAAGTCTAAAATGATGGAGAAATTGAAAGTCCTTGCTCTAGGTAAAATGCCACAATGGCTGGGGGTGAAGAAAATTCAGATACGAGATGGGAATGTGAAAGGGCACAGGCTTTTTGATTTTGGAGTGGGTTCAGAATTGCCGCTCGAATGGTTTTGGCTGGTCTTTGTAGACTGTTTGATCTATGCTCTCAGGGTTTATGGAGGTCATCCAAAACCCTCTGGTGTGTTAAACATGAAACACCCTCCCAACCATCTGTTCCCTCTTCTGCACCCCCATCTGTGAGATTTTACATTTTGCTATCTGTCCCAAGTATATGTCAACATGGATACAGGCAGCAGTCAGGATGTAGCATTGGATACACTGTTTAGTTTGGAGATGCAGTGCGGAAACAGGCCCTTCAGCTCACCGAGTCTGCGCTGGCCGGCGATCAACGCACATTAACACTATCCTACACACACAGAGACACACACACACAGAGACACACACAGACACACAGACACACACACAGACACACACAGAGACACACACACACACACACAGACAGACACACACACACACGCACAGAGACACACACACACACACACACACGACACACACACACACACAGACACACACACACGCAGAGACACACACACACACACAGAGACACACACACACACACACACACACACACACACACACACACACACACACACACACACACACACACACACACACACACACAGAGACACACACACACAGACACACACAGAGACACACACACACACACACAGACACACACACGCAGACACACACACACACACACACACACACACACATACACACACACAGACACACACACACAGACACACACATACACACACACACACAGACACACACACACACACACACACACACACACACACAATAATGCTTTATTAGCCAAGTATGTTTTGCAACATACAAGGAATTTCATTTGCCAAACAGCCATACCAATAAAAAGCAACGGAACACACAAAACACATTCCACCACAGTGACCCCTCCACATTCCTCACTGTGATGGAAGGCGAATAAACAGTTAAATCTCTTCCCTTGTCTGCGCTTTACAATTTACAATTTTCCCAAACCAATTAACCTACAAACTTTTTCGGCTTTGGAGTGCGGGAGGATACCGGATATTCCGGGGAAAACCCATGCAGGCCACGGGGAGAACGTACAAGCTCCATACAGACGGTACCCGTAGACGGGAGGGAACCCAAGCCTCTGGCGCTGTGAGGCAGCAACTCTACCGCTGCGCCACCGTGCTGCCGCTGAAGGGCCTGTTTCCACGCTGTATCTCTAAACTAAATGAAGATTACCCAACTATGAATGCTATGTGTGGAATTCAAAAAGGGAATAATTTGATTAGTTTTAAAGATTATGAGGAATGAGTGGGTAGGGAGAACTATTTTCACTGATTATAATGTTTGGGCTCAAGGGGCTATGTTTTTATTTTTTTAAAGTTTGAGACTGGCCTTTCCGGAGTTAAAATAGAAAACAGTTTTGCAGACAAAAGTTCAGAATTATCTTTGGTTTCAAGGAAGTTGAGTCTGGGACAGTTATTAGTTTTAAACATAAGACCGACACAAAATGCTGGAGTAACTCAGCGGGACAGGCAGCATCTGTGGAGAGAAGGAATGGGTGACGTTTCTGGTCGAGACCCTTGTTCGGTTAGAAGTGTCCCGACCTAAAACGTCATCTATCCATGTTCCATCTCAATCAATGTCGTGGAAGTCTCAGTGTCAGGAGAACAGGCAGAGATTTTGTTTGTCAGAGTAAGGAGAGTTATGGGGCCCCTTATCTGAAGAAGGAATATGCTGGCATAGGAGAGGGTTCAGAGGAGGTTGATCCCAGGAGCGATTGGGTTAACATATGATGAGCGTTTGACGGCACTGGGACTGTCTGTACTCGCTGGAGTTTAGAAGGATGAGGGGGAACCACATTGAAACTTACCAAATAGTGAAAGGCTTGGATAGAGTGGATGCAGTGAGGATGTTTCCACTAGTGGGAGAGTCTAGGACAGAGTCCATAGCCTCAGAATAAAAGGACGTCCCTTTAGAAAGGAGATGAGGAGGAATTTCTTTCATCAAAGGGTGGAATTCATTGCCACAGTTGGTATTGGGGGCCGAGTCAATGAATATTTTGAAGGTGGAGATTGATAGATTCTTGATTAGTAGGGGTGTCAGGGTCATGGGGAGCAGGCAGGAGAATGGGGTTGAGGGGGAAAGATAGGTCAGCCATGATGGGCTCCGTAGGCTTGATGGGCCGAATGGCCTAATTATGCTCCTGGCACTTGTGAACAGGTGACCCACCCACCATGAGAAGGACCACATACCCAAACACCACATTGACGTTGCAATCATTGCTTGGTTTGCGAACAGTTCTGCAGGAACTACAGAGTTGTAGCCCATCCCATCTCGCACATCAGATGCTCCACCATATACTCCATCCACACTACAGCTCTGGAAAGCGGGCAACATAATTAAGGCTCTTTTTTTAACTCGTTGTTGTTCCTTCTTTTCGCTACTCGAGCTGGCCAGAAGATACAAAAGTTTAAAAGCAGGCACCACCAGTCCTTGGAATAGCGTCTTCCCCACTGTTACTGAACGATCCTCCCCTAAACTCATGTGGAGTTTCGATCTTCCAACCTACCTCATTGCGGACATTGGACATTTTCCCCTGCAACTGTAACGCTGCAATGTGCATTCCGGTAGACAAAAGCGCTGGAGAAACTCAGCGAGTGAGGCAGCATCTATGGGGCGAAGGAAATAGGCAACGTTTCAGGCCAAAACCCTTATTCACACCTTGACTACTGCGTGCACTCTGGTATATTTTTCTTTATTCTTCCAGTTGTACTTGCATTATGGTTTGATTGTAGAAACATAGAAACATAGAAAATAGGTGCAGGAGTAGGCCATTCGGCCCTTCGAGCCTGCACCGCCATTCAATATGATCATGGCTGATCATCCAACACAGTATCCTGTACCTGCCTTCTCTCCATACCCCCTGATCCCTTTAGCTACAAGGGCCACATCTAACTCCCTCTTAAATCTAGCCAATGAACTGGCCTCATCTACCTTCTGTGGCAGGGAGTTCCAGAGATTCAAAAACATGTTTTTCTCATCTCGGTCCTAAAGGATTTCCCCTTTATCCTTAAACTGTGACCCCTTGTTCTAGACTTCCCTAACATCGGGAACAGTCTCCCTGCATCTAGCCTGTCCAACCACTTAAGAATTTTGCAAGTTTATATAAGATCCCCCCTCAATCTTCTAAATTCTAGCGAGTACAAGCCGAGTCTATCCAGTCTTTCTCCATATGAAAGTCCTGACATCCCAGGAATCAGTCTGGTGAACCTTCTCTGTACTCCCTCTATGGTACTTGCGTATAGCGTGACCAGATCTAATTTGATAGCACGCAAACAAAATATTTTTAACCATATCAGATTATTCAAGTGGCAATAATAAACCTATACCAGCACCAATATAGCCCCAGACTTTCATTGGGGTCTTGAGCTTAAAGTGAACTCCTGTAACACCATTTGAAATGCAGACGAGATAATAAAAAGCAGGCCATGTCTACTTGGCACAGAAAATATAAACATGAGTGTCTGGCTGGCTATCTCCGTTCTCTTAGCTGTGTTGTACAGAAATTGAGAAAGGGCTTTCAGATGTTAAGGTTGGTTGCAAATATCATTAAAGGCTTCCTTTACATAATCTCCTCACAACTTAATATTTTTTACTAGTATTTTTTAATTAAAATCTCCCCTTCTCTGCTATGTTTGATTTCCACGTTGTCTCCGGAGCTAATACTCTGGTAAATTATTTTCCATTTGCCTGCTTTAGTTGTTAGTTTACTTCAGACACACAGCAAGTCTACAGAGAGGTACAAGAAGGAACTGCAGATGCTGGAGAATCGAAGGTAGACAAAACTGCTGGAGAAACTCAGCGGGTGCAGCAGCATCTATGGAGCGAAGGAAATAGGCAAAGTCTGAAGAAGGGTTTCGGCCCGAAACGTTGCCTATTTCCTTCGCTCCATAGATGCTGCCGCACCTGCTGAGCTAAGTGCAGGAGTAGGCCATTTGAGCCTGCACCGCCATTCAACTCAGTAATCCAACTGTGAAAAAAAAAATTCTCATCTCGGTCCTAAAGGATTTCCCCCTTATCCTCAAACTGTGACCCCTTGTCCCGGACTTCCCCAACATCGGGAACAATCTTCCTGCATCTAGCCTGTCCAACCCCTTAAGAATTTTGTACGTTTCTATAAGATCCCCCCTCAATCTTCAAAATTCTCGCGAGTACAAGCCGAGTCTATCCAGTCTTTCTTCATATGAAAGTCCTGACATCCCAGGAATCAGTTTGGTGAACCTTCTCTGCACTCCCTCTATGGCAATAATGTCCTTCCTCAGATCCGGAGACCAAAACTGTACGCATATTCCAGGTGTGGTCTCACCAAGACCCTGTACAACTGCAGTAGAACCTCCCTGCTCCTATACTCAAATCCTTTTGCTATGAAAGCTAACATACCATTCGCTTTCTTCACTGCCTGCTGCACCTGCATGCCTACTTTCCCAGGAATCAGTCTGGTGAACCTTCTCTGTACTCCCTCTATTATGGCTGATCTATCTTCCCCTCTCAACTAAGAATGGGGTGGGGAGGGAAAGCAATATCTCTACTTCCTTAGGAGATTGAGGAGTCCTGGTATGTTGACAAATACCCCATGGAACCTCTACAGGTGTATTCAGTATTCAGTATTTACGTTCATGTCATTTTAACTGAGTACTTACATACACAGACGAAACCAAAAAAATGTTTCTCAATCAGTTCCCATCAGTGCGGTTAATAAAAACAGAATAAATACATATAGCTTTAAAAATTAAAATTGCCATATCTAATTTAAATTTAAATAAAAACAGACATGCAGACCAAACAGTGGCTTTGCTTTGACAGGGGCCTGGCTGTGAAAGTATGGGCGAGGTTAGATGTGTTGGTGTATGATATATGGGGAGGGGACACAGTCCGTTAACCAGTCTTATTGCCTGTGGGAAGAAGCTGTGGGGCATCCTGCTGGTTTTGCAGCTGGTGCTCATGTACCTCTTCCCAGATGGCAGAGGGGATAAGATATGGTGTGATGGATGATAGGTGTATGGTAGAGAGCTTACTGACTGGCTGCACCAAGGGACAGGTGACGTTTCGGGTCAGATTCAGATTCAGATTCAGATTCAATTTTAATTGTCATTGTCAGTGTACAGTACAGAGACAACAAAATGCATTTAGCATCTCCCTTGAAGAGCGACATAGCACATGATTTGAATAAATAATAATAAGTGTCCGGGGGGGGGGGGGTGGTGATTGGCAGTCACCGAGGTACGTTGTTTAGTAGAGTGACAGCCGCCGGAAAGAAGCTGTTCCTCGACCTGCTGGTTCGGCAACGGAGAGACCTGTAGCGCCTCCCGGATGGTAGGAGGGTAAACAGTCCATGGTTGGGGTGAGAGCAGTCCTTGGCGATGCTGAGCGCCCTCCGCAGACAGCGCTTGCTTTGGACAGACTCAATGGAGGGGAGCGGGGAACCGGTGATGCGTTGGGCAATTTTCACCACCCTCTGCAATGCCTTCCGGTCGGAGACAGAGCAGTTGCCATACCATACTGTGATGCAGTTGGTAAGGATGCTCTCGATGGTGCAGCGGTAGAAGTTCACCAGGATCTGAGGAGACAGATGGACCTTCTTCAGTCTCCTCAGGAAGAAGAGACGCTGAAGAGATGTCGAGATCCTTCTTCAGACCCTCCTTCTCAAGCAGTGTCTCAACCCGAAATGTGTCTGATTCCTTTTCTCCAGAGATGCTGCCTGACCCGCAGAGATAGTCCAGCTTTGCTTTAAACCAGCATTTGTCGTTACTTCCTACACACTTTAGATTCCAATTGCCGTTCCTATTCCTGCAGATATAAAGAAAGCAACATATGGGGGTTATCAATAAGATTCTGCTTCACATCAGAATTATTTAAGATTATAGGTTCAAAAGCTCTTCATAGGCCGTGGAACGACGGACCAGAGAAACATAGAAAATAGGTGCAGGAGTAGGCCATTCAGGATGTCAGGACTTTCATAGACTCGGCTTGTACTCGCTAGAATTTAGAAGGGCGAGGCAGCATCTATGGAGCGAAGGAAATGGGCAACGTTTCGGGCCGAAACCCGGAAGGGTTTCGGCCCGAAACGTTGCCTATTTCCTATAGTGGAGATTGTTCAACTCTTTGCATGGAGCGAAGGAAATAGGCAACGTTTCGAGCCGAAAACCCTTCTTCAGAATAACTTTGCTCATGCAGATCCGCCACCGATTTTCCGGCACCCTTAGTTCATAGAAACATAGAAAATAGGTGCAGGAGTAGGCCATTCGGCCCTTCGAGCCTGCACCGCCATTCGATATGATCATGGCTGATCATCCAACTCAGTATCCCATCCCTGCCTTCTCTCCATACCCACTGATCCTTTTAGCCACAAGGGCCACATCTAACTCCCTCTTAAATATATCCAATGAACTGTGGCCTCAACTGCCCTCTGTGGCAGAGAGATCCAGAGATTCACCACTCTGTGTGAAAAATGTTTTTCTCATCTCGGTCCTAAAGGATTTCCCCCTCTATCCTCAAACTGTGACCCCTTGTCCTGGACTTCCCCAACATCAGGAACAATCTTCCTGCATCTAGCCTGTCCAACCCCTTAAGGCATCTTTAAAAACCTGCCGCTTGGATGAGACTAGACGCAAGAAGCTGGAGTAACTCAGCGGGACAGGCAGCATCTCTGGAGAGTAGGAATGGGTGACGTTTCGGGTCGAGACCCTTCTTGAGACTTTTGTGTCTGCAATTTAAACCAGCATCTGCAGGCTATTTAGAAGGCCTCTCTCCAACATCTCTTCATGACTCGGGTCAATGACTCCCAGTGAGACTCTTGAACATTCTTGACACATCGAAGATGATTTACCCTCCTACCATCCGGGAGGTGCTACAGGTATCTCCGTTGCCGAACCAGCAGGTCGAGGAACAGCTTCTTTCCGGCGGCTGTCACTCTACTCAACAACGTACCTCGGTGACTGCCAATCACCACCCCCCCCCGGACACGTATTATTATTTATTCAAATCGTTTGCTATGTCGCTCTTCAATGGAGATGCTAAATGCATTTCGTTGTCGCTGTACTGTACACTGACAATGACAATTAAAATTGAATCTGAATCTGATTTGTTTTACACATTAGAGACTGTTGCAATCTTTGACAATAAGTAGCAACTATTCTGTAGGAACATGGTGTTCTGTATAAACTTATGTTTTATCTTTGCTTAATGTTTTTACAAACAATAACTTTGTTTAAGAAGGAACTGCAGAATCGAAGGTACACAAAAATGCTGGAGAAACTCAGCGGGTGCAGCAGCATCTATGGAGCGAAGGAGTTGTATAATCTCCGAAAATGTCGGATGAATTTTGTTTGTTTGAATGGTTCAGGAATTGTATATATTTATCAATTGAATAAAGTCTATTTTCAATTGAATAAAGTCTTTCGGGCCGAAATTTTGAAATAAAAAAATCTATGGAGCGAAGGAAATAGGCAACGTTTCAAGCCGAAACCCTACTTCAGAATAACTTTGCTTATGCAGATCCGTACTTTTTTTCCGGCACCCTTAGTTCATAGAAACATAGACAATAGGTGCCGGAGTAGAGGCCATTCGGCCCCTTCGAGCCGACACCATTCGCCATTCAATATGATCATGGCTGATCATCCAACTCAGTATCCTGTACCTGCCTTCTCTCCATACCCCCTGACCCCTTTAGCCACAAGGGCCACATCTAACTCCCTCTTAAATATAGCCAATGAACTGTGTGGCCTCAACTACCTTCTGTGGCAGAGAGTTCCAGAGATTCACCACTCTCTGTGTGAAAAATAATATTCTCATCTCGGTCCCAAAAGACTTCCCCCTTATCCTTGCTGGATTATCCGTTTAGCCTAACCAACAGAGGTCACGGCCTCTAGTCCAACGGTACTGGAATGTTCTGGCGAATGTCGAAATTGGCAATCGCCGGCAAAATTGGTGGTGGACCCCTATCTGGCACACAAGACAACTCATGTGACATCATTTGTGACGAATGAAATAATCGCTTCAATATCAAAACCAACCACCACAACCAGACAGCATCTACCTCATTGGTGACCCTCGGACTATCCTTGATCGAACTTTGCTGGCTTTGCCTTGCACTCAACGTTATTCCACAGTTTAAGAATAAGGAGTAAGCCGTTTAGAACGGAGACGAGGAAACACTTTTTCTCCCAGAGAGTGGTGAGTCTGTGGAATTCTCTGCCTCAGAGGGCGGTGGAGGCGGGTTCTCTGGATGCTTTCAAGAGAGAGCTAGATAGGGCTCTTAAAAATGGCGGAGTCAGGGGATATGGGGGAGCTGACCTGGATTATTGTGTGCAGTTTTTGGTCCCCTAATTTGAGGAAGGTCTATTCTTGCTATTGAGGGAGCCCAGCGTAGGTTTACAAAGTTAATTCCCGGGATGGCGGGACTGTCAAATGATGAGAGAATGGAGCAGCTGGGCTTGTACACTCTGGAGTTTAGAAGGATGAGAGGGCTCTCATTGAAACATATGATTGTTAGGGGCTTGGACACACTAGAGGCAGGAAACAGAAGGTTCCCACTGTGGGGGAGTCCATAACCAGGTGCCACAGTTGACTGAAACTGAAAAAGCCACACCAGAACGGTGTTGTAACTAAAACACTTTTTCTCACAGCGTAGCGGTGAGTCTGTGGCACTCTCTGCCTCGGCAGGCGGTGGGGGCAGGTCGTTCTGCCAAACTTCCCTTCAAGTGAGACCTCCAAGCATAAGCTGTATGGTTGGTGTGCTTGTGGGCACAGTCAGAAACAGGTATGTACACCTTCAACCCCCCCCCCCTTTTGCCTTCTACTCTGTTAACCTTTAGAAACAGAGAAACATTGAAATTGGCGGTGCTGGCTCGAAGGGCCGAATGGCCTACTCCTGCACCTATTGTCTATTGCCATTCCCTATATCACGGCTGATACACTACAATCAGTCGATTGTACCTGCCTTGTCTCCATACCCCCTGCTGACTAGACAGCACGCAACAGAAGGTTTTCACTGTACCTCGTGACAATAAAGTCAACTTGACTGAACTGAAAAAACCACCAACAGGTGTTGTAACTATTTCCTCTCTTCCAAGCGTAGATGAGAAGCTGCCGGCACTGTACCTCGGCAGCAACAAAGGGGGGTGTCGTTGCTGCCAAACTTCCCTTTAAAGTGGACCTCGAAGCAAATAAGCTGTACGGTTGGTGTGCTTGTGGGCACAGTCAGAAACAGGTATGTACACCTTCAAACCCCCCCCCCCCCCTCAATCTACCTTCTACCATATAGAGATTACAGCATAAACCGAGGTCCATCCGGCCCTTCAAGTCCATGCCGAACAAATTTTGACATCCCTTAGTCCCACCAGCCTGCACTCATACCATAACCCTCCATTCCCTTCTCATCCATATAATGTCTGGCTCAGATTTTAAAGACCAAAACCTGTACTCCAATACTCCAGGTGTGCTCATTCCACACCGCTACCACTGCAGTAAAGAAGTTCCCCCTCCTATACCCAAAAACTTTTGCCCTGAATTCTAACATACCAGTTATTTGTGGCTCTTGTTTGAGTCGCTGCCCTACCGCGCAAGGGAAAAGGTTTGTCCCGTCTATCGGGCGCAGTGTCTATACCTCTCATCATTTAAAGACCTCGCGTGGGTCCCCCCTTTGGTTTTCTCCCTCTCTCCAGAGAATAAAGACCTGTCGGTTATTTGGCTTATCGAATGTAACTTGCCCCTAGTTGTGTGTAGGCAACATTCTAGTATAATCTCCTGCGGATTGTACGGGCCCTATTTTGTTGACGCGCTTCCTATAATTGGGCGAAACTAAAATTGTACACCATACTCCAATTTGGTCTCACCAATGCCTCTGCTCTGTTAACCTTTATTCGTGGCGCAGCCGGTAGAGTCGCTGCCTCACAGCGCCAGAGTGCCGGGTTCGATCCCGTCTACGTGCGCAGTTTTATACGTTCCCCGCGAGACCCGCGTCGGTTTTCTTTGGTTTTCTCCCACTCACCAAAGACGTCCAGGCTTGTCGGTCAATTGGCTTGGTGTAAATGTAAAATTGCCCCTAGCTGTGTGTAGGATAGGTGTGCGGGGATCGCTGGTCGGTGCGGATTTGACGGGCCGAAGGGCCTGTTTCCGCGCTGTATCTCGAAACTAAACCTTCGATTTGCTTCAAGTTAAATTTAAATTATCCGGCTACCAAGGTGTGTGTCGCTTGCCCTAGCCCTGCACTCTGACCTCTAATCCCCAAGCGCTTGCTGTGCTTCCTACTGATTTGTTCAAAACTGGAAGTATTCTAAACGTCAACGCTTTTGGTCGACATAATTTTAAAAGTGCACTTCAAAAGACCAAGTAAAGTCTTTAAAGACACTACTACCTACCCCCTGCCCGACCTCACCAAAGCCAATTCCATCTCCATGGGAGGTACACAAAATTGCTGGAGAAAGGGAAGGGAAGAATTGACAAGGGAGTTGCGGAGGGAGCGGTCTTTGCGGAAGGCAGACATGGGGGGAGATGGGAAGATGTGGCGAGTGGTGGGGTCACGTTGGAGGTGGCGGAAATGGCGGAGGATTATGTGTTGTATTTGCCGGCTGGTGGGGTGAAAGGTGAGGACTAAGGGGACTCTGCCCTTATTTGCGAGTGCAGGGATGGGGAGAGAGAGCAGTGTTGCGTGGTATGGATGAGACCCTGGTGCGAGCCTCATCTATGGTGGCGGAGGGGAATCCCCGTTCCCTGAAGAACGAGGACATTTCCGATGCCCTGGTATGGAACGTCTCATCCTGGGAGCAGATGCGGCGTTTGTCTACTCCATCTCCATGGGTGTTGATAACATGTCCCTTTCAACCCAACAGGACGGGAGTGATTGTCGTGCATCTGATCATAAAAGTTTAATTTAGTTTAGAGATACAGCGCAGAAACAGGCCCTTCGGCCCACCGAGTCCGCGCCGACCAGCGATCCCCGCACACTAACACTACCCTACACACACTAGGGAAGATTGGTTTACACTTACTGTGTACCAAGCCAGTTAGCCTACAAGCCTGTACGTCTTTGGAGTGTGGGAGGAAACCGAAGATCTCTTGGGAAAACTCACGGGGAGAACGCACAGACTCCGTACAGACAGCACCCGTAGTCGGGATCGAACTCGGGTCTCTGGTGCTGCAAGGGCTATGAGGCAGCAACTCTACCGCTGGGCCACCACGCTGATCCTCCCAAAAAGGACCAATTTGGGTTTTTGCTGCTGTTGTCTTTCCACCCTTCTCTGGCAACTGTCTCACCCCCCTTTTTCCCAGCACTTTTCCACACTGGGGACAACCTCTCTCACCTCACCTCCTCCCAAATTAGCCGGTGAGAACTTGGAAGGAGCGGTTCAGACAAACACCGTGGTCGTCCTTAAGGGGAAGTTGGATAAACATTTGAATGAGGAAAATAAAGAAATGAAGGACATATTAATGGTGTGAGTTGGAGTCACCTCATATGGAGAATAAACAGTGGCTGAGACTCTTGAAGTCTCTGGGCTGTGGAGTTAATGTGCGGCTTTCATCAACCAGCTGCAAAGAATCTTGAGATGTTTTACAACATGCAAGTCACTAAGAGAAAGATATTTTGATTTTGCTAAAGAAAAAATAGCAAGCACAGGAAATCTTGCTGTGTGTTCAGTTGCACTGTACATTGGTGTCAAGAGTTAGAATTGTTTCACATGGGACTAGCTTAGATGGGGCATCCTGGTCGGCATGGACTAGTTGAGCCAAAGGGCTTATTTTCACTCTGTGTAGGGACATGTAGCAAGGGGGAGGGGAGGGAGGGGGGGGTCACTGAAGAACACAGAGCAGCATTGCTGATTCATTTGCCTCTCTTCACAGACCCACTGTCAAGGTCACCGAGATCAGGTCAATAGTCCATTCATTGCGGCAAGCTCTTTCTACTTGGGTCTGACGTGAGAGAGACTTGTGCCCCGGGTTGCGAACTAACACGGCTGCCGCTGTTGCGGAGACCGGCCCACGTTTTTACCGGCGCGGCCAAGTTTAGTTTAGAGATATATACGGCTCGGAAACAGGCCCTTCAGCCAACCGAGCCTGCGCTGGCCAGCGGTCCCTGTACACTAGCATTATCCTAAACACTAACACTAAAAGCCAATTAACCTTCATACCTGCACGTCTTTGGAGTGTGGGAGGAAACCCCGAAGCGCCTGGAGAAAACCCACGTGGTCCCGGGGGGGGGAGGGCAAGAGCGGAACTCACTATCAAAACATGGAGGGGATGGGGACACAATTTTTGGCATGTGTACACTCATACGCGCGAGGCTTCGGAGGCTCAATCCAGCGCTAAAAGTGGAGATTTTAAAATCGGGATTACAAAAACTTGGGGGAGGATGTCCCCCACCTCTCAAAACATGGGGGGGACGTGTCCCCCTGGGTTTTCCGCCCCTGGGGGAGGGGACGTATAAACTCCGTACAGACGGCACTGGTAATCAGCTTCAAACCAGTGTCTCTGGCGCTGTGAGGCAGCAACTCTACCACCGTGCTGCCCAGGGTGGGGCCGAAGGGCCTGTTTCCACAACACATAACTCTATGACTCTAATTAGTCAATTCATGGGGTTTATTGGCAAAAGGACATTTTAAACAGTTTTGATTTGTTTTTATAACTTCATTTAATGTGCCATTAATTGAACTGTTTGTCGGTGCAGCAGGGTAATGCAGTTGTGTTACACCCCACATTACAAAGACATCGTCCCAGTTCCATGAACTGACCCTTTTACACTTCTATACACAGAAGCACACACATCTCCGATCCAACAAATTGTGGTCTAGGTGACTTTGGGAATAGTTTAAGTGGCCCAGTTTTGTGTTTTTTTAACCACAATTTCGACATGCACTGGAAGGGAATGAATTCTATTTGGGGGGAGAGGAGGGGGACACAACTTGTTCGAAGAAATGCGCGCTTGTTGCATTTATTAGCAGGCTTTGAAGCATTTTTTGGCTTGGATTTTATACACCTGATGGAGACTAGAACACTTTCCACAAGGAATGTAGAGACAGGACTGAACACTACCAGATGCATTTTGTTCATGTTACACTGTGTGTGTGTGTGTGTGTGTGTGTGTGTGTGTGTGTGTGTGTGTGTGTGTGTGTGTGTGTGTGTGTGTGTGTGTGTGTGTGTGTGTGTTCATGTAACTGTGTGTTCATGTTACACTGTGCGTGTGTGTGTGTGTGTTCATGTTACAGTGTGCGTGTGTGTGTGTGTGCATGTTACACTGTGCGTGTGTGTGTGTTCATGTTACACTGTGCGTGTGTGTGTGTGTGTGTCATGTTACACACGGTGCGTGTGTGTGTGTGTTCATGTTACACTGTGCGTGTGTGTGTGTGTTCATGTTACACTGTGCGTGTGTGTGTGTTCATGTTACACTGTGCGTGTGTGTGTGTGTGTTCTTGTTACACTGTGCGTGTGTGTGTGTGTGTTCATGTTACACTGTGCGTGTGTGTGTGTGTGTGTGTTACACTGTGCGTGTGTGTGCGCGCGCGCGTGTTACACTGTGTGTGTGTGCGTGTTACACTGTGTGTGCGTGTGTTACACTGTGTGTGTTCATGTTACACTGTGCGTGTGTGTGTGTGTGTTCATGTTACACTGCGTGTGTGTGTGTTCATGTTACACTGTGCGTGTGTATGTGTGTGTTCATGTTACACTGTGCGTGTGTGTGTGTGTGTGTTCATGTTACACTGTGCGTGTGTGTGTGTTCATGTTACACTGTGTGTGTGTGTGTGTGTTCATGTGACACTGTGCGTGTGTGTGTGTGTGTTTTTTTTTCACTGTGCGTGTGTGTGTGTTCATGTTACACTGTGCGTGTGTGTGTTTTCATGTTACACTGTGCGTGTGTGTATGTGTGTTCATGTTACACTGTGCGTGTGTGTGTGTGTGTTCATGTTACACTGTGTGTGTGTGTGTGTTCATGTTACACTGTGCGTGTGTGTGTGTTCATGTTACACTGTGCGTGTGTGTGTGTGTTCATGTTACACTGTGCGTGTGTGTGTGTGTTCATGTTACACTGTGCGTGTGTGTGTGTGTGTGTTCATGTTACACTGTGCGTGTGTGTGTGTGTGTTCATGTTACACTGTGCGTGTGTGTGTGTGTGTGTTCATGTTACACTGTGCGTGTGTGTGTGTTCATGTTACACTGTGCGTGTGTGTGTGTGTGTTCATGTTACACTGTGCGTGTGTGTGTGTGTGTGTTCATGTTACACTGTGTGTGTGTGTGTGTTCATGTTACACTGTGCGTGTGTGTGTGTGTGTTCATGTTACACTGTGCGTGTGTGTGTGTTTCATGTTACACTGCGTGTGTGTGTGTTTATGTTACACTGTGCGTGTGTGTGTGTGTGTTTATGTTACAGTGTGCGTGTGTGTGTGTTCATGTTCATGTTACACTGTGCGTGTGTGTGTGTTCATGTTACACTGTGTGTGTGTGTGTGTGTGTGTGTGTTCATGTAACTGTGTGTGTGTGTGTGTATGTGTGTGTGTGTGTAGCGGTGTGGCAAGTGGACAGGCTTCCTTCCCTGCAGCAGCTTTGGCATTCACTCTCAGAGCAACCTCAAATAATTATGGCTGAAAACGTTGGCAGGTCAATGGACAATAGGTGCAGGAGTAGAGGCCATTCGGCCCTTCGAGCCAGCACCGCCATTCAATATGATCATGGCTGATCATCCAAAATCAAGACCTCGTTCCTGCTTTCTCCCCACTTCCCTTGATTCCGTTAGCCCTGAGAGCTGTATCGAACTCTCTCTTGAAAACATCCAGTGAATTGGCCTCCACTGCCTTCTGGGGCAGAGAATTCCACAGATTCACAACTCTCTGCATGAAAATGTTTTTCCTCATCTCAGTCCCAAGTGGACTACCCCTTATTCTTAAACTGGGGTCCCTGGTTCTGGACTCCCCCGACATCGGGAACATTTTTCCTGCATCTAGCCCATCCAGTCCCTTAAGAATTTTATATGTTTTTATAAAGGGCCTGTCCCACTTACGCGGTTTTTCTCAGAGTGACGCCTGTTTGGTCGTGAGTAGTCGCCCAAAGAGTCGTACCTTTTTCTGGTCACCGCTGGATTTTCAACATGTTGACAAATTTTTCGGCGACCTGCTGAGACTGTGACTGTGATGGAAGACAAAAGTCTTATCTCTGGTGGCCGACTAGGAAAAGGGGAGATGCAGCGAGACCTGGGTTTCATGGTACACCAGTCATTGAAAGTAGGCATGCAGGTGCAGCAGGCAGTGAAGAAAGCGAATGGTATGTTAGCTTTCCATAGCAAAAGGATTTGAGTATAGGAGCAGGGAGGTTCTACTGCAGTTGTACAGGGTCTTGGCAAGCCCACACCTGGAGTATTGCGTACAGTTTTGGTCTCCTAATCTGAGGAAAGAAATTCTTGCCATAGAGGGAGTACAGAGACGGTTCACCAGACTGATTCCTGGGATGTCAGGACTGTCTTATGAAGAAAGACTGGATAGACTTGGTTTGTACTCTCTAGAATTTAGGAGATTGAGGGGGGATCTTATAGAAACTTACAAAATTCTTAAGGGGTTGGACAGGCTAGATGCAGGAAGATTGTTCCCGATGTTGGGGAAGTCCAGGACAAGGGGTCACAGCTTAAGGATAAGGGGGAAATCCTTTAAAACCGAGATGAGAAGAACTTTTTTCACACAGAGTGGTGAATCTCTGGAACTCTCTGCCGCAGAGGGTAGTTGAGGCCACAGTTCATTGGCTATATTTAAGAGGGAGTTAGATGTGGCCCTTGTGGCTAAGGGGATCAGAGGGTATGGAGAGAAGGCAGGTACGGGATACTGAGTTGGATGATCAGCCATGATCGTATTGAATGGCGGTGCAGGCTCGAAGGGCCGAATGACCTACTCCTGCACCTAATTTCTATGTTTCTATGTTTCCCTTTGTTCTTCTCCCGCGGTCCAGCAGTCCAACCGCAGCGTCGAGGCGACTGGCGCTCACGATGTTGAAGCCCCCGGCGGGCGATGGTAAGTTCCGGGGCCCTTTAAGCCGCGCTGGGCGATGTAAGGCCCAGCTCCGAGTCCGTTAAACCCCGCGATTCCAGCCGTTGCGGGGGCTCTGAAAAGCGATACGATCCAGGCGCTGACAGAGGAGACTAGTTTAGATACGGTTCAGGCGCTGACATAGGAGACTAGTTTAACTTGGCATCATATCACGCACGGATCAACAACGTGGTCGCTGGGCCTGTTCCTGTGTTGTACTATTCTTTGAATCTTGTTATGATAATTTAGTGGCTTATTAATGTTGGCATCGTCAAAGAAGCACGGTGGCGCAGCGGTAGAGTTGCTGCCTCACGGCGCCAGAGACCCGGGTTCGATCCAGACCACGGGCGCTGCCCGCACCGCGTTTCTACGTTCCCCCACGTGACCCGCGTGGGTTTTCTCCGAGATCTTCGGTTTCCTCCCACACTCCAAAGACGTACAGGTTTGTAGGTTAATTGGCTTGGTGTAAACGCTAAATAAACCCTAGTGTGTGTGTAGGATAGTGTTAATGTGCGGGGACTGCTGGTCGGCGCGGACTCGGTGGGCCGAAGGGCCTGTTTCCGCGCTGTATCTTTAAACTAAACTAAAGGGAAAGGCATGATGTTTATTATGTGCCAATTATGAGAAGCACTATCATCTTACAAACAAATACAGCACAGAGGCACTCATTCAGTTTTCCGTTCAACAGAGCTGTTCTACTCTCATCCCACTTCCATTTCCTCGAATTTTCTTTTGAGTATTTATTTAATGTTGTCTTGCCCACGGAGGTTGGCCTGACTTCAGTAGCTGCAAGAGTTGACTTGCTCCCACTCTGACAACCTTTTCATGTGGAAACAGAATCCCCCCTCGCCCGTCCCCTTCAGTATTTCATAGTTCCAATCTCAAGTTTCGACTTTGGAGTGTGGGAGGAAACCGGAGCACCCAGAGAAAACCCACGTGGTCACGGGGAGAGGGTACAAACTTCAAACAGACAGCTCCCGTAGCCAGCATCGAACCCGCGTCTCTGATGCTGCAAGGCAGTAACTCTACCGCTGCGCCACCGTGTCCTATTAAACCATGGAGTTCTTGCTGTGATCTGGTTCTGCAGGTGGGTTGGTTTAGGTGAGTTCAGGCAGCCATCCTTTTGGTACAACCTGCTGTATGGAGCTTTAAGGCTGAGTATTATTCCTAAACTCCGAAATATCTGTCTCTCTCCGTCTGCCTCTCTCCGTCTGCCTCTCTGTGTCTGCCTCTCTCTGCCTGCCCCTCTCTGTCTGCCCCTCTCTGTCTGCCCCTCTCTGTCTGCCCGTCTCTGTCTGCCCGTCTCTGTCTGCCCCTCTCTGTCTGCCCGTCTCTGTCTGCCCGTCTCTGTCTGCCCCTCTCTCTGTCTGCCTCTCTCTGCCTCTCTCTCTCTGTCTCTCTCTCTCTCTGTCTGCCTCTCTCTCTCTCTCTCTCTCTCTCTCTCTCCCTCTCTCTCTCTCTCTCTCTCTCTCTCTCTCTCTCTCTCTCTCTCTCTCTCTCTGCCTCTCTCTCCCTCTCTCCCTCTCTCTCTGCCTCTCTCTCTCTTCTCTGCCTCTCTCTCTCTGCCTCTCTCTCTCTCTGCCTCTCTCTCTGTCTCTCTCTCTCTGTCTGCCTCTCTCTCTGTCTGCCTCTCTCTGTCTGCCCCCCCTCTGCGTGCCCTTTCTCTGTCTGCCCTCTCTCTGTCTGCCCTCTCCCTGCCCCTGCCCCCCTCTCTCTCTCCCTGCCCTCTCTCTGTCTGCCCATCTCTCTCTGCCCTCTCTGTCTGCCTCTCTCCGTCTGCCTCTCTCTGTCTGCCTCTCTCTGTCTGCCCTCTCTCTGTCTGCCTCTCTCTGTCTGCCCCTCTCTGTCTGCCCCTCTCTGTCTGCCCCTCTCTGTCTGCCCCTCTCTCTCTCTGCCCCTCTCTCTCTGCCCCTCTCTGCCCTCCCTCTGTCTGCCCTCTCTCTGTCTGTCCCCTCCTCTGCCTCTCTCTCTCTCCCTCTGCCCCCTCTCTCTGTCTCTCCCTCTCTCTCTCTCTCTCTCCGTCTCCTCCCTCTCTCTGTCCCTCGCTCTGTCTCTCTCTCTCGCTCTCTCTGTCTCTGTCTGTCTGCCTCTCTCTGTCTCTCTCTCTCTCTCTCTCTCTCTCTGTCTGTGTCCCTCTCTCTCTCTCCCTGTCTCGCTCTCTGTCCCCCTCTCTCTCTGCCCTGCCCTCTCTCTGTCTGCCCCCTCTCTCTCCCCTCCCTCTCTCTCTTCTCTGTCTGCCTCTCTGTCGTCTGCCCTCTCTGTCCCTGCCCTCCTCTCCGTCTGCCTCTCTCTCTCTCTGCCTCTCTCCGCCTGTCTGCCTCTCCTCTCTCCGTCCCTCTCTCTCTCTCTCTCTGCCCCTCTCCTCTGCCTCTCTCTCGTCTGCCCCTCTCTCTCTGCCTCTGCCCTCTCTCTCTCTGTCTCCTCCGTCTGCCTCTCTCGTCTGCCTCTCTCTGCGTCTCTCTCTCTCTGCCTCCTCTGCCTGCCTCTCTCTGCCTCTCTGCCCCTCTCTGCTCTGCCTCTCTGCGTCTGCCTCTCTCTGCGTCTGCCTCTCTGCGTCTGCCTCTCTGCGTCTGCCTCTCTGCCTCGTCTGCCTCTCTCTGTCTCCCTCTCTCTGTCTGCCTCTCTCTCTGCCTCTCTCTGTCTCCCTCTCTCTCTCTCTCTCTCTCTCTGTCTCTCTGTCTGCCTCTCTCTGTCTGCCCTCTCTCTCTGTCTGCCTCTCTCTTTCTGTCTGCCTCTCTCTCTCTGTCTGCCTCTCTCTCTCTGTCTGCCTCTCTCTGTCTGCCTGTCTCTGTCTGCCTCTCTCTCTGTCTGCCTCTCTCTGTCTGCCTCTCTCTGTCTGCCTCTCTCCGTCTGCCTCTGTCTGTCTCTCTGTCTTGCAGTCTGTAGCAACTAAACCGACTTCTCTCAATAAATTCAGTTTAAAGGCAGTCGATAGTATCACCAACCACAAACTAATAATAGATCTACCATGATACAGACAGAACCCACGCACCCCCTACCCTGTCTGCTAAAGATTGCGCATTAGAAAAATTAACGATGAACATGACTGCCAAAAAATTATAAATTATTGTTCAAATATGAATAAAACCAAGGAAACTTCACTGTGCAAGTGGATGAGTTGCATGTGGATGGCACTTTCAGTTAAATCTAAGTATCAAAGGAAAGTAATCTGCATTTAAATATTCCTTTGAAGCGTTGAGCCGGTCCCTTAAGCAACGATTACACATCGAGGCGTGCAAATGATTTGTCTCCTGCCGTCCCATGACACATCCAGTAAATTTCGACATGTACAACAAATATCTCTCTCTCTCTGTCTCTCTGTCTCTCTGTCTGTCTCTGTCTGTCTCTCTGTCTCTCTGTCTCTCTGTTTGTCTGTCTGTCTGTCTGTCTGTCTGTCTCTCTGTCTCTCTGTCTCTCTGTCTCTCTGTCTCTCTGTCTGTCTCTCTCTGTCTCTCTCTGTGTCTCTCTGTCTCTCTCTCTCTCTCTCTCTGTCTCTCTGTCTGTCTGCCTGTCTGTCTCTCTCTCTCTCTCTCTCTCTCTCTGTCTGTCTCTCTCTCTCTCTCTCTCTCTGTCTGTCTCTCTGTCTCTCTGTCTCTCTGTCTCTCTGTCTCTCTGTCTCTCTGTCTCTCTGTCTCTGTCTCTCTGTTTCTCTGTCTCTCTGTCTCTCTGTCTCTCTCTCTCTCGTCTCTCTCTCTGTCTCTCTGTCCCTCTCTCTCTCTCTGTCTCTGTCTCTCTCTCTGTCTCTCTGTCTGTCTCTCTGTCTCTTTGTCGCTCTGTCTATCTCTCTCTGCGGGTGGGGTGGAATTTATCCATAACAAGGATTATGAAATAGTTATATAATATTTAAGAGTATTGGTTTTACTTTGTATTATGGCGGTGGGTTTGTTTGTATTTCGTATTGTTCAAATCATTTTTGTAAATAATTGGTTAAAATTATTTTTGGCTATTTAAAAGAAGGTGCAATTGAGCTGCCTTCAGGTGAAGGCCCTCCCGCCGTGCTGAGTCCCGCCGTAGTGGGACAGTGTGTCAGTGTGTGGTGATGGTGGACTCGGTGGGGCTGAAGGGCCTGTTTCCATGCTGTACCTTCTCTAAACTAAAAATGAAAAGGTACAGAAGTGTGAAAACGCATACCTCCAGCATTCACAATGATGAGGTTCCTGTGGGAAGGCACGGTGGCGCAGCGGTAGAGTTGCTGCCTCACAGCGCCAGGGACCCGGGTACGAACCAGACTCCCGGTGCCGTCTGTACGGAGTTTGTACATTCTCGAGCCACCCGCACACTAAAACCATAGATACGTAGATACTTAGAAACTAGGTGCAGGAGTAGGCCATTCGGCCCTTCGAGCCTGCACCGCCATTCAATATGATCATGGCTGATCATCCAACCCAGTATCCCGTACCTGCCTTCACTCCATACCCCCTGATCCCCTTAGCCACAAGGGCCACGTCTAACTCCCTCTTAAATATAGCCAATGAACTGTGGCCTCAACTACCCTCTGTGGCAGAGAATTCCAGAGATTCACTACTCTGTGACACCTTGTCCTGGACTTCCCCAACATCGGGAACAATCTTCCTGCATCTAGCCTGTCCAACCCCTTGAGAATTTCGTAAGTTTCTATAAGATCCCCCCTCAATCTTCCAAATTCTAGCGAGTGCAAGCCGAGTCTATCCAGTCTTTCTTCATATGAAAGTCCTGCCATCCCAGGAATCAGTCTGGTGAACCTTCTCTGTACTCCCTCTATGGCAAGAATGTCCTTCCTCAGATTAGGAGACCAAAACTGTACGCAATACTCCAGGTGTGGTCTCACCAAGACCCTGTACAACTGCAGTTGAACCTCCCTGCTCCTATACTCAAAACCATATCAGACAACCAGTTGCCCCATTTCTGGACGGGTCAGCACGGGCTAGTTTGGCCGAAGGGCCTGTTTCCACACTGTGTGACTCCAGGGCTCTAACTGTGCAGCTTTTATTCTTTTTCCCTTCTCCTCAGCCGTTCTGTGACGGCAGCCACAAGTCTGTCCCTCAGGCTCCGGACCCCGTGCGGTTCCGACTGGAGAATGCGGAGACCGTCTTCCTCTGCGGCTGCAAGCAGACCAAGAGGCCGCCTTACTGCGACGGCACTCACAAGGAGGACTGGATCCAGCGCGCTCTCCTCCACACCACACCTTCCTTGGAATAGAAACACTGCAAGGTCTCCAGCAAGTTCACAGACACTGCTCAGCGTCACGGTTCACCTGAAGTGTCGGGTTTTGAGTTTCACGACGGTTTTCAGTTACTCAGGGGTTTCCTGGTGTTAAATCTAACAGCAGGCTTTGTTCAGGGATTCTTCCCTGTGGAATTTGGTGTTTGCAGAGAGGTGGGCAAGGGATGCACATTTTCAAGTTGATGGGTTTCAATTGATTCCCAATTAACCTTAGAAAGAATTCGCCCACCTCTGCAGCTTTTCAACGTTCTAATTTAACGCATGTTGTTTGTAAAAAGTTTTAAAATATTGCAAATGTGTCTATCGACCTGGGAAACTGTGTCTTATGTTTCTTGTCTGTTTAATATTTAAGAGAGAGTTAGAAGTGGCCCTTGTGACTACAGCAGTGGTTCCCAACCTTTTTTTGGGCCATGTCCCACCTAATCACCTCTAAAATCCTGATGCCCCCCCCCCCCCCCCCCCCCCCCCCATGTGGTGATATATAATTCTTATCATTTAAAAAGTGAACTCCGTTTCAGCTGAAGAAGCTTAAAACGCCAATACCTTGGTTTAAACAAGCTTCAAAAGAACACGGCATCCATGAAAAAGAAAAATGAAATAAACAAAAGACAGTTAAAGTTCTGAGCAAGAAATTACTAAAAAATTGTAAAAAAAAAAGAAAAAAACATTAGGTGGAAATTGCCCCCCTTAAAAATCAAATTGCCCCCTGTGGGGCGTACGCCCCTCGTTGGGAACCACTGGACTAAAGGGATCAGGGGGTATGGAGAGAAGGCAGGTACAGGATATAATGAGTTGGATGATCAGCCATGATCATATTGAATGGCGGTGTAGGCTCGAAGGGCCGAATGGCCTACTCCTGCACCTATTTTCTATGTTTCTATGTAATGTTAAAGCTACAACAAGAGTCCACACTCAGATTGTGTTCCCACTAACACAGTCTTCCAAAGATGCATCGAGGATTTGTAGTTGGAGATTGTCGTGTTCAATAGCCTGATAGTTAGACAATAGGTGCAGGAGTAGAGGCCCTTCGAGCCCAGCACCGCCATTCAATGTGATCATGGCTGATCATCCCCAATCAGTACCCCGTTCCTGCCTTCTCCCCATATCCCCTGACTCCGCTATTTTGAAAAGCCCTATCTAGATCTCTCTTCAAAGCATCCAGAGAACCGGCCTCCACCGCCCTCTGAGGCAGAGAATTCCAAGAAGCTGTTCCTGAACCAGAATGTGACAGTTTTCAGACTTCTATACTTTCTTCCTGATGCCAGGCCAGGGTGGGGTGGGTCCATGATGATGCTGGCTGCCTTTTTGAGACGGTGCCACCTATATAGATGATCCCATTCATGGTGGGGATGTCAGGACCCGTTGATGGACCAGGCAGTGATCTTTTTCATTCCTGGGAGTTGGAGTTGCTGAACCCAGTCAACCAGTCAATATGCTCCTGACCGTTCACCTGTAGAAGTTCATGAGAGTACTGAACCTCTTGCCCAGAGTAGGGGGGTCGAGAACCAGAGGACATCGGATTAAAGGTGAGGGGGGGTGAAAGATTTAATCGGAAACTGACGGGTAACTTTTTCACACAAAGGGTGGTGGGTGTATGGAACGAGCTGCCGGAGGAGGTAGTTGAGGCTGGTACTATTGCAAAGTTTAAGAAGCATTTAGACAGGTAAATGGGTAGAAACATAGAAAATAGGTGCAGGAGTAGGCCATTCGGCCCTTCGAGCCTGCACCGCCATTCAATATGATCATGGCTGATCATCCAACTCAGTATCCCGTGCCTGCCTTCTCTCCATACCCCCTGATCCCTTTAGCCACAAGGGCCACATCTAACTCCCTCTTAAATATAGCCAATAAACTGTGGCCTCAACTACATTCTGTGGCAGAGAATTCCAGAGATTCACCACTCTCTGTGTAAAAAATGTTTTCCTCATCTCGGTCCTAAAAGATTTCCCTCTTATTCTTAAACTGGGACAGGTTTAGAGGGATATGGGCCAAACACAGGGCAGGTGGGACTAGTGTAGATGGAACATGTTGGATGGTGTGGGCAAGTTGGGCTGAAGTTGCCCTGTTCCCACACTTTGACTTTTTTAGACGTTAGAGATACATTGCGGAAAGGCGCCCTTTGGCCCACTGATTCCACACTGGTCAGCGTTCACTCCGTAGACTGCAACCATCCTACACACGATGGACAATTTATAATTTTACCAAAGCCCACTAACCTTCAAACCTGTCTGTGTCTTTATACCTGTAATCTCTGCTGATCCCTGATCTTGGTCAATGTGCTCAAGGTGACAGCATCGACAATCTCAAGTTTGGCAACAATAATTTTGCTTCTGAAAAAAACTCATCGGTAGGAATGAAGGCCCAAATGTTTCGAAGTGTTGTATCAAACATCACACATGGTTACTGAATCGATTCGCCTTGCTATGGAGAGATTCCATTACACTAGAAAATAAGACATTCATAGCAAAAGGATTTGAGTATAGGAGCCGGGAGGTTCTACTGCAGTTGTATAGGGTCTTGGTGAGACCACACCTGGAGTATTGCGTACAGTTTTGGTCTCCAAATCTGAGGAAGGACATTATTGCCATAGAGGGAGTGCAGAGAAGGTTCGCCAGACTGATTCCTGGGATGGCAGGACTTTCATATGAAGAAAGACTGGATAGACTCGGCTTGTACTCGCTAGAATTTAGAAGATTGAGGGGGATCTTATAGAAACTTACACAATTCTTAAGGGGTTCGATGTTGGGGAAGTCCTGGGGTAAGGGCCTTGACTGAGCACTCAGCTTTCATTTAATGGGTAGAAAGGAACTGCAGACACTGGTTCAAACCGAAGGTAGACACAAAATGCTGCCGCGCCCGCTGAGTTTCTCCAGCGTTTTTGTCTACCTTCGATTTTCCAGCATGTGCAGTTCCTTCTTGAACAATATTCTTGTAAGATGTTTAAGAAGGAACTGCAGATGCTGGAAAATCGAAGGTAGACAAAAACGCTGGAGAAACTCAGCGGGTGCAGCAGCATCTATGGAGCGAAGGAAATAGGCAACGTTTCGGGATCCATGACTCAATGGTAGAGTTGACACGATGGGCCGAAGGGGCTAATTCTGCCCCTATAACCAGTAAACATGAACTTCCCAGTTGCAGGTGTAGGGTGGTATTTTAATAGCAGGGGATTCACCCAGGGGTCTTGACAAAAATGTAACCCTTCAACAAGCTACAGGGAGAGGCTGAGCAGACTAGAACTCTATTCCTTGGAGCGCAGGAGGTTGAGGGATGATCTTATAGAGTTGCACAAAATCATGAGAGGAATAGATCAGGAAGATGCTTAGCGTCTCTTGCCCAGAGTAGGTGAATCGAGGATCAGAGGATTTAGGATTTAGGTGAAGATTAAAAGATTTAATAGGAATCTGAGAGGTAACTTTTTCACGAAAGGGTGATGGGTGTATGGAACAAGCTGCCCGAGGAGGTAGTTGAGGCTGGGACCATCCCAACGTTCAAGAAACAGTTAGACAGGTAAATGAATAGGACAGGTTTGGAGGGATATGGACCAAACGCAGGCAGGTGGGACTAGTGTAGCTGTGACATGTTGGCCGGTGTGGGCAAGTTGGGCCGAAGGGACTGTTTCCACACTGTATCAATCTATGACTATAGTCAATCAAGTTGAGGATAGTTGTCTTATCTGAATTCAATTTCCGTCACAAATGTGGAGAAACACTGAGGCAGGAAAAGGGGAGCTCTCAACTGCCAACTTCTCCTTGTCTATAAGCTTGTTTGAGAATCACAAAGGGTGGGAAGACATCTGATATTTCTTCCCCACCCACCTCCATCAGTCTCACGGAGGGCCGTGTTGTTGCACGATCATGAACGGTGAAGAACAGAGTTGTGCCCGAAACAATTCTACATGAGAAACTCTCCCATTTGTCCATGTGAAGTGAGGTCGGTGTAATACCTACAAAACCACATTCTTCCTTGGTAGCAGAAATATGAAGAAGAGGAGGAAGGGCAGCTTGGTGGTGCATCGGTGGAGTTGCTGCCTTACAGCACCAGTGACCCGAGTTTGATCGAGTCAGAGGATAGAAATTTCAAATGAGGGTGGGGAGAGGAGAGGGGGCAGGTTTAATAAGCCTGAGGGGTTAGACTTTTCACATAATAGACAATAGGTGCAGGAGCAGACCATTCGGCCCTTCGAGCCAGCATCGCCATTCAATGTGATCATGGCTGATCATCCCCAATCAGTTCCTACCTTCTCCCCATATCCCCTGACTCCGCTATTAGGGTTGGAAGGTGTATGGAATGAGCTGCCAGAGGAGGTTGTTGAGGTTGGTACTTTCCCAACGTTTAAGAAACTGTTGGACTGGTACATGCAGTGGCGGACTGGGTCTAAACATATTGGTTGCCAGGAGACAAAGGGGGCCCACTTCATCAGGGGCCCACTTGCCATCGGGCAAGCTGACACCCTGGCCAGTCCGCCACTGGGTACATGGATAGGACAGGTTGGAGGGGTATGGGCCAAATGCAGGCAGGTTGGACTAGTGTAGCTGGGACATATTGGCCGGTGTGGGTAAGTTGGGCCGAAGGGCCTGTTTCCACGCTGTATAGCCCAATGACTCATTACCAGAACAAAAACTTGTTCGGTCAGCCACAAGCAGATTTGTGATGTTGCTGTCTGCAATCTGGCCCCTGCATTCCCTCCACTACAACGACCCTACTTCTGAATTGCTTCATTAACTGAAAAGTTCCTTCTGATCTCCTGAGTTATTGAACGATGCAATTTTAATCACAGTCTTTGCTGCCTTGAATAACTAATGAGGCAACATTCACAGAGTTGGAAATCACGGTTCTTGGCATTTTGTTTAATATGACTACCTTGGCAGATTAACACAGACATTGCAGTAAAAGGGATTTTTCACAGCAAACCTCAGAACCATCCCCATGTGGGCCAAATATGCAGAAAAAATCAATTAATTATTTTTCAAAGTAATAATTGACACAATTCATATAGTTTAGTCCAATGATACAGCATGGAAATAGGCTGTTTGAGGAAAGACATTCTTGCTTTAGAGGGAGTACAGAGAAGGTTCACCAGACTGATTCCTGGGATGTCAGGACTTTCATATGAAGAAAGACTGGGTAGACTCGGCTTGTACGCGCTAGAATTTAGAAGATTGAGGGGGGGATCTTATAGAAACTTACAAAATTCTTAGGGGGTTGGACAGGCTAGATGCAGGAAGATTGTTCCCGATGTTGGGGAAGTCCAGAACAAGGGGTCACAGTTTAAGGATAAGGGGGAAATCTTTTAGGACTGAGATGAGAAAAAAAAATTTCAATCAGAGAGTGGTGAATCTCTGGAACTCTCTGCCACAGAAGGTAGTTGAGGCCACAGTTCATTGGCTATATTTAAGAGGGAGTTAGATGTGGCCCTTGTGGCTAAAGGGATCAGGGGGTATGGAGAGAAGGCAGGTACAGGATACTGAGTTGGATGATCAGCCATGATCATATTGAATGGCGGGATGCAGGCTCGAAGGGCCAAATGGCCTACTCCTGCACCTAATTTCTGTTTCTATGACTTAATGCCAAATTACAGTACGCTATGTAATACTTGCCCATGATGCCTCTCATAGAAAATAGGTGCAGGAAAAGGCCATTCGACCCTTCGAGCCGTTCAATATGATCATGGCTGATCATCCAAAGTAATAATTGACAAATTCAGTACCCCGTTCCTGCTTTCTCCCCAGATCCCTTGATTCCATTAGCCCTAAGAACTAACCTAAGCAAACACTGAAGATCCAATGACAGGTATACAGATGATCACCTAACTTACTTCATTGCTGTTTGTTTTCCAGTCTGCAAATTGTTAGGTTCCTGCTTCAAAACTAAATTTCTCTAACAGGTCAGGTAGCATGGGTAGGTGGTAGACAAAAGTGCTGGAGAAACTCAGCGGGTGCAGCAGCATCTATGGAGCGAAGGAAATAGGCAACGTTTCGGGCCGAAACCCTTCTTCAGACTGCTTCTTCAGAGCATGGGTAGGTGACTGACAGAAGATAGACACAGGAGGGGGCATCGCATTGATGGCAGCCTCTGCCTACAGTCCGCCTGTTTTTCTATCTTTTTTTAAAATTTTTAGTCAGTTTTATAAGTTTGTTTGGAGATTTCTTTAGCTTTTCTATGTGGGGGAGGGGGGAGGAAACCGTTTCCCAGTCACTTCCTGGTGAGGACGCAACTATTCTCCGAAGTTGCGCGTCCCCCCCCCCCCCCCCCCCCCCCCCCCCCCCCCCCCCCCCAGCAGCCTACCACCTGGATTGGGGACCGGCCAAAGCTTCAGCAGCAGCGGTGGTGCAGCACTGGATTCACCGCGGAGCGGGCGATGCCTTACCTGGATCGCTATTGAAGCTCCGAAGTGTTGGGCCTGCCGCTTCAACATCGGAGCTCGGTTTGTTACTAACACCTATGAGAGAGAAGCGAGTGTCACCAAACTTCTGAATTCTCTGGTCGGGGTGGAACCCTCTCCAAGACAGACAGACGTGAAGCTCACCGTTTGACCTGTTTTTACAAAATGTTAAATGGTCGGCTCAACATAGACTACAAGACCTACACCAAACCCAAACCAATTAGGAGCAGACGAGGGCATTCGATCCAATTTGTGATCCCAGCTACAAAGACAGATGTGTACAGCAATTCGTTCTTCCCCCGCACACACAATTAAAGCATGGAATAATCTCCACCCAACTATAGTTACCCAACCAGATGCAACTACATTTAAAGTAGCTCTTTCTTCCCAATAACCCCTTTCTGGCTTAAGCCCTCCCTCCACCACCTCCAGTTTAAATTCCATTTGGAATATTTTGGAGGACTAAGAAACCAAGAAGCTGTGGTTTGTCGAGCTTCCAGCGGTGCTGACTTCAACATCGCGGAGTCCTTGGGCCCTTTGCCGAGGGCCGCCAGCATTGAAACTCCGCCCAACGCATCCTGTGGACTTCGGGAGGAGGCCGATTTGGATGTCCAAGCCACCGAGGATGTCCTCCAGTCCCGATGTCGGACTTCCACCACCCCAGCGAGCAGGCCTGCAGCGTAGCGGTGACAGTGGGGGGTTTGGGAGCCCCCTCCCCGGACCACGGCAGAACAACAGAGGAGGTTGACTGAATTTTGGAGCTTTCCCTCACACAGTGGGAAATTCTGACCCCGCTATGGGGGATGTCTGTGTTAAAGACTATGTGCTCTGTGCTCTTAATTATTCGTATGGCTGTGTGGTGACAACACATTTCACTGCACCAATTGGTACATGTGACAAATTAATGTATCTTGTGTCTTGAAGTAACTTAGCAGGTCAGGCAGCATCTTGGATAAAAAGAAGTCAAGTCAAGTCAAGTTTATTGGTCACATACACATACGAGATGCGCAGTGAAATGAAAAGTGGCAATGCTCGCGGACTCTGTGCAAACAAACAACCAAACAAACTACAAACAGGAATCACATATTATTTTACATATTAAATATCGTGGGCGGAAGGAAAAAGGGAAAAAACAGCAATTTAAAAAAAAGCAGTAGAGTGGTTCAGTAAAGTTGAGATAGGAGTTTACAGTCCGAATGGCCTCTGGGAAGAAACTCCTTCTCTACCTCTCCGTTCTCACAGCATGGCAACGGAGGCGTTTGCCTGACCGTAGCAGCTGGAACATAGAAACATAGAAATTAGGTGCAGGAGTAGGCCATTCGGCCCTTCGAGCCTGCACCGCCATTCAATATGATCATGGCTGATCATCCAACTCAGTATCCTGTACCTGCCTTCTCTCCATACCCTCTGATCCCTTTAGCCACAAGGGCCACATCTAACTCCCTCTTAAATACAGCCAATGAACTGTGGCCTCAACTACCTTCTGTGGCAGAGAACAGTCTCCCATGATTTTATTGGCTCTGGAGTTGCACCTCCTGATGTATAGTTCCTGCAGGGGGGGCGAGTGAAGTTCCCATAGTGCGTTCGGCCGAACGCACTACTCTCTGCAGAGCCTTCTTGTCCTGGGCAGAGCAGTTCCCAAACCACAGCTGCTGAGTAATTAAATACTATTCGATATTTTGCAGAGGCTACGTGGAGACATGAATTGCTTCTTTTTATAGGGCACTTTCAGTGTAAACATTTACCACTGTAAATTGCTATGTCAACAGATCACTATTAAAATTGTTACATTCATGGTCACAATGCAGCTGCAGGCTTTGACCACAAGATGGCCCTACGTATTGTGTCAGCATCAACAATGGACTATGTAGAATTGACAGTATTTGATGTTTTCTTAAAAATAACCAACAGATAAAATCAGTGTTTACTGTGAAGCGTTCATTTTCATTTTAGACGTCGATGCTTTCAAGATTGTACAACTTTGTGAATAGTGACAGGCAATACAATTGTCAAATATAACATAATCTTTGCATATATTAGGAAAGGGGGAGATGCAACGAGACCTGGGTGTCATGGTACACCAGTCATTGAAAGTAGGCATGCAGGTGCAGCAGGCAGTAAAGAAAGCGAATGGTATGTTAGCATTCATAACAAATGGATTTGAGTATAGGAGCAGGGAGGTTCTACTGCAGTTGTACAGGGTCTTGGTGAGACCACATCTGCAGTTTTGGTCTCCTAATCTGAGGAAAGACATTCTTACCATAGAGTGAGTACGGAGAAGGTTCACCAGACTGATTCCTGGGATGGCAGGACTTTCATATGAAGAAAGACTGGATAGACTCGGCTTTTACTCACTAGAATTTAGAAGATTGAGGGGGGATCTTATAGAAACTTACAAAATTCTTAAGGGGTTGGACAGGCTAGATGCAAGAAGATTGTTCCCGATGTTAGGGAAGTCCAGAACAAGGGGTCACAGTTTAAGGATAAGGGGGAAATCTTTATAGGACGGAGATGAGAAAAACATTTTTCACACAGAGAGTGGTGAATCTGTGGAATTCTCTGCCACAGAAGGTAGTTGAGGCCACAGTTCATTGGCTATATTTAAGAGGGAGTTAGATGTGGCCCTTGTGGCTAAGGGGATCAGGGGGTATGGAGAGAAGGCAAGTACGGGATACTGAGTTGGATGATCAGCCATGATCATATTGAATGGCGGTGCAGGCTCGAAGGGCCGAATGGCCTACTCCTGCACCTATTTCCTATGTTTCTATGTTTCTATGTCTGCATGTGATCCATATCCCGCTAGGCCCTGTATTTCCACATGCCTATCTGAAACCCCTAAATATCACTATCATATCTGCCTCCATCTCAATCTTTGTTATTTTTCTCTCATTTTATCTCCTACATTCCTCCTTTATTGAGACCACATTAATTGTGCAACCTGATAAATTTTACAAAATCATCGGGATCCTGTTGATCTTTTGAAAAGAGGCAATTAACCATTTTTCATTTGTTTCACTGGAAATTATTTTAGAACGTTTGCATAAATAGTAAGCGGTTCATTGCGGAGGTTAGTGTGGAGGTTGCACAAAACCTCTTTAGGTTAAGGGTTAATATTGTCACCTGTACTGAACTACAGTGAGCAGCTTAGTCTGGCATGCTACCCAAACAAATGAGAGAATACAATACATAAATAATAAATACCATCAAGCCAAACTCAAATGCAATAAGTTGAACAAAGGGAGTGTTACAGAGTGCAGAACATAGTTAACCATATAACCATATAACAATTACAGCACGGAAACAGGCCATCTCGACCCTTCTAGTCCGTGCCGAACACATAATCTCCCCTAGTCCCATATACCTGCGCTCAGACCATAACCCTCCATTCCCTTCCCATCCATATAACTATCCAATTTATTTTTAAATTGAGGTGAATTTGACACTACTCTAGCTTTTGGAAACATAGAAACATAGAAACATAGAAATTAGGTGCAGGAGTAGGCCATTCGGCCCTTCGAGCCTGCACCGCCATTCAATATGATCATGGCTGATCATCCAACTCAGTATCCCGTACTTGTCTTCTCTCCATACCCCCTGATCCCCTTAGCCACAAGGGCCACATCTAACTCCCTCTTAAATATAGCCAATGAACTGTGGCCTCAACTACCCTCTGTGGCAGAGAGTTCCAGAGATTCACCACTCTCTGCGTGAAAAAAAGTTCTTCTCATCTCGGTTTTAAAGGATTTCCCCCTTATCCTTAAGCTGTGACCCCTTGTCCTGGACTTCCCTAACATCGGGAACAATCTTCCTGCATCTAGCCTGTCCAACCCCTTAAGAATTTTGTAAGTTTCTATAAGATCCCCTCTCAATCTTCTAGATTCTAGAGAGTATAAACAAAGTCTATCCAGTCTTTCGTCATAAGGACCACTGAGAAGGCTGAGAAAAGAGGGGCGGTATGCACACTTGATGGTACAAATCTGCATCTTCTTGCTTAACAGGAGCTGAGAGAAGAAGAAATGACTGGGGTGGGCATTTAAATTAGTTTGGTGGCACGTATGTTATACCGATAGATCATTAGGATTCTCACTCCAGATTCCGATCTAGTGACCTCTGCTGGAGATGAATGTCAGAACACAAGGTTCATTCACATGAATCCACTCACAATCCAATGCAATACGTTCATTTGTATTTTAATGCCTCAGATTCTAGTGCCTTGCGCTCTCCGACTTTAACTGGTGCTGCATCAAAAGGCCATCCTTTCGTCGAACCTTTTCCCCCGTTAGGACACACCATAAACCCTGTCTCACTGACCAACCCCGTTGGTCATTTGGCCCAATGTCTCTGTGTGGTTTAATCTCACATTTCCATTCAATGGTTCAATGGTTCAATGGTCACAGGTACAGTGAAATACATTTTTGTGTGCTGTTCGGTAGAGGCAAAAATACAGCAAAACAGTGCCCAGGCCATCAAGGGTACGGACCTCCCCACCAGCGAAGGGATTTACAGGAGTCAGCAGAAAATAGGTGCAGGAGTAGGCCATTCGGCCCTTCGAGCCTGCACCGTCATTCAATATGATCATGGCTGATCATCCAACTCAGTATCCCGTACCTGCCTTCTCTCCATACCCCCTGATCCCTTTAGCCACAAGGGCCACGTCTAACTCCCTCTTAAATATAGCCAATGAACTGTGGCCTCAACTACCCTCTGTGGCAGAGAGTTCCAGAGATTCACCACTCTCTGTGTGAAAAATGTTTTTCTCATCTCGGTCTTAAAAGGATTTCCCCCTTATCCTTAAACTGTGTGACCCCTTGTCCTGGACTTCCCCAACATTGGGAATAATCTTCCTGCATCTAGCCTGTCCAACCCCTTAAACGTCCCCCACCACCCTGGCCACCATTCTCATTTCACTCCTGCCATCGAGAAGAAGACATTGGAAACTGTTACGGCTTCTTCTTCTTGCGAATGAAACACAAACCAAAGGAATAGTTAGATCTCAAGCCGGGTGTTGAGCAGCCAGGTTGTTGCCTCTGTTGGCGTCGATGTCTGCCAGGCCCTGACACAGCTCCATTTGATGGGTGGTGGAGCGGGCACCCAGAGATGACACGGTTGGCTGCGTGTTGTTCACTGTATTACCATATAACCATATAACAATTACAGCACGGAAACAGGCCATCTCGACCCTTCTAGTCCGTGCCGAACACATAATCTCCCCTAGTCCCAATGTCCAGGTTCAGGACCAACTTCTTCTCTGCAGCCATCAGGCTATTAATCATTACAACCTCCAAATAGGCGCTGAACTACATAGACATGGGGGCATTGACAATAGACAATAGACAATAGACAATAGGTGCAGGAGTAGAGGCCATTCGACCCTTCGAGCCAGCACCGCCATTCAATGTGATCATGGCTGATCATCCCCAATCAGTACCCCGTTCCTGCCTTCTCCCCATATCCCCTAACTCCGCTATTTTTAAGAGCCCTATCTAGCTCTCTCTTGAAAGCATCCAGAGAACCTGCCTCCACCGCCCTCTGAGGCAGAGAATTCCACAGACTCACCACTCTCTGTGAGAAAAAGTGTTTCCTCGTCTCTGTTCTAAATGGCTTACTCCTTATTCTTAAACTGTGGCCCCTGGTTGTGGACTCCCCCAACATCGGGAACATGTTTCCTGCCTCTAGCGTGTCCAAGCCCTTAACAATCTTATATGTTTGAATGAGATGCCCCCTCATCCTTCTAAATTCCAGAGTGTATAAAGCCCATTTGGTTTTGTCTTTTAGCATTAGAATTGTTTGTTTCGCTTAATGTGTATGTAAGGAGACCATATAACCATATAACCATATAACAATTACAGCACGGAAACTGTAAAGCTGTAAATTGTCCCAAGTGTGTGTAGGATAGTGTTAGTGTGCGGTGATCGCTGGTCGGTACGGACTCGGTGGGCCGAATGGCCTGTTTCCGCGCTGTATCTCTAAACTAAATTAAACGGAACATATCCGCAGAAGAAGGTAGACAAAAGTGCTGGAGAAACTCAGCGGGTGCAGCAGCATCTGTGGAGCGAAGGATATAGGCAACGTTTTGGGCCGAACCCCTTCTTCGGGCTGATGGGGAAGATCCTGGTCCACATTGACTCAGAGCGGCACAATTTTTGATGTACATCAAACTAGGAAAATAAGCACGGGCTTTCGTTCTGATCAGCCATAAATCTCCAACACCGCCCCGTGGAATTTAGACATCATACGTTAGAGATACAGCGCGGAAACAGGCCCTTCGGCCCACCGAACCCGCGCCGCCCCACCCCGTACACTAGCACTGTCCTACACGCACTAGTGAGAGAAAAAAAAACACAATTTACAGAACCCAATTAGCCTACAACACCTGCACGTATTTGGAGTGTGGGAAGAAACCGGAGCACCCGGATAAAACCCACGCGGTCACAGGGAGAACGTACAAACGCCGTACAGACAGCACCCGCAGTCAGGATCGGACTCGGGTCTCTGGCGCCGTGAGACAGCAACTCTACCGCTGCGTTGCCCCAAGTAGGACTGTAATTGCCCATGCAGTTGCATCTTCCCATTTAAGTCCACAATCTTACTCCGTAAAACAGACACAAAATGCTGGAGTAACTCAGCGGGTCAGGCAGCATCTCTGGAGAGAAGGAATAGGCGAGGCGAGGGGCTCGAGACCCTTCATCAGACTCTGAAGTAAAAGGTGCGATTGTTACGGCAGTGTTACAAAATCTCGCTTTTGGGAAAAAAAAAACCCTTCTATTCTCTCTCTCTGTCTCTCTCTCGTTAATGAAACCGGTTATTTCCGATTTCATTCTGCGAACAGTCTCAAACGTTACCGAGAGAATTGTAATCTAATGTTGCTCTCTCGAAGCTAACCCGGACCCCCCACCCACCCAAGCGTAGAGGGAGTGCGAATATGCATGTGTCATCCAAGGACAAATCGAATGATTCAGTGAGGAATCTGCGACAGAACATCATCTCACTCAACAGTGGAACTCAGAATCTTTGTGGTTTAATTTAGTTTAGAGGTACAGCGTGGAAACAGAACCTTCAGTCCGTACCGGATCCCCGCACGTGAACACTTATCCTGCACACACTAGGGACAATTCACACTTAGACCAAGCCAATTTGGAGTGTGGGAGGAAACCGAACATACAACATCGATAGACAGACGCAACAAGCTCGAGTAACTCGGCGGGACAGGTAGCATCTCTGTAGAAACTCCTTCAATCAGACCCATTCCTTCGCTCCAGAGATTATGCTGTCCCACTGAGTTACTCCAGCTTTTTGTGTCTATCTTCCGGTTAGAAACATAGAAACATAGAAAATAGGTGCAGGAGTAGGCCATTCGGCCCTTCGAGCCTGCGCCGCCATTCAATATGATCATGGCTGATCATCCAACTCAGTATCCTGTTCCTGCCTTCTCTCCATACCTCCTGATCCCTTTAGCCACAAGGGCCACATCTAACTCCCTCTTAAATATAGCCAATGAACTGAGGCCTCAACTACCTTCTGTGGCAGAGAATTCCACAGATTCACCACTCTCTATGTGAAAAATGATTTTCTCATCTCGGTCCTAAAAGACTTCCCTCTTATCAAACTGTGACCCCTTGTTCTGGACTTTCTCAACATCGGGAATGATCTTCCTGCATCCAGCCTGTCCAACCCCTAAGAATTTTGTAAGTTTCTATAAGATCCCCCCTCAATCTTCTAAATTCTAGCGAGTACAAGCCGAGTCCATCCAGTCTTTCTTCATATGAAAGTCCTGACATCCCAGGAATCAGTCTGGTGACCCAGCATCTGCAATTCCTTTCCACACAGGCAGCACCCGTAGTCGGGATCGAACCCGGGTCTCTGGCGCTGTCATGCAGCGACTCTACCGCTGTGCCACCGCGCCTCTTGTAAAACATGCATGAGCCAGTGACAGAAATGTCCTTTGTGATTCCTCTTCTGTGGCTGAAGGAAGAAACAGCGGATATTTCCTGTTCCATGCCCAGGCGTGAAACATGAAAGATTGTTAAGGGCTTGGGCACGCTAGAGGCAGGAAACATGTTCCCGATGTTGGGGGAGTCCAGAACCAGGGGCCACAGTTTAACAATAAGGAGTAAGCCATTTAGAACGGAGACGAGGAAACACTTTTTCTCACAGAGAGTGGTGAGTCTGTGGAATTCTCTGCCTCAGAGGGCGGTGGAAACAGATTCTCTGGCTGTTTTCAAGAAAGAGCTAGATAGGGCTCTTAAAAATAGCGGAGTCAGGGGATATGGGGAGAAGGCAGGAACGGGGTATTGATTGGGGATGATCAGCCATGATCACATTGAATGGCGGTGCAGGCTCGAAGGGCCGAATGGCCTACTCCTGCACCTATTGTCTATGTTTCTATGCTTCTATGGACGTGTCGTGTCCATACCCTCCTGAAGAAACGTCACCCTTTAATTTTCTCCACAGTTGCTGTCTGACCCGCTGAGTTACTCCAGCTTGTTGTGCCTATCTGCGGGTTCAAACAGCATCTGCAGTTCCTTCCTACACAATAGTAAAGTAGATGTTGTCGTGTGGATCTGTAGCCGGTGCAGCGTATTTGTTCCAATGTTATATTATCGTTAAACCTACCGTCATCGCCATCACCAAGAAGGGCGCCCTCTACCCGAAATGCCACCTATCCATTTTTCTCCAGAGATGCTGCCCGGCTAAAGGGATCAGAGGGTATGGAGAGAAGGCAGGGATGGGATACTGAGTTGGATGATCAGACATGATCATATTGAATGGCGGTGCAGGCTCGAAGGGCCGAATGGCCTACTCCTGCACCTGTTTTCTATGTTTCTATGTTTCTATTACCCGATGAGGTATTCCCACCCGTTGTGACTATATGTGGTATCTGCAGATCCCATCTCGTACGTTTCTAGTTATTGTTCGCAGTATATTGCGAAGAATCTTCGTTACATCTGCCCGCTGGGCTATTTGCAAAGAATCATTAATGTTGGGGTTTTATTTTGGCGGGGATCTGGGGGGGGGGGGGGTTTGGGGAGGGGGGTGGGGGCAGTGGGGGGCGGGGGGGGGGGTTGTTTGAGTTTTTTTAATTCACGACGCATCTTTTAATTTAAAAAAGCTCTCTAAATCCGCGATAAAACCAGCACAGAATGTTAAATGCTAAATGCATGTGGTCCCAAACTGTCTGGGTCTATAATGTGTACACTCGGGAGGGGAGGGTAACATATGTTTGGCATGCATACGTTTAGATGCATGCCAAACCAGAAGATTCTCGGGATTTAGGGAATCTTTTATCTGGAATTCTCTTTGGAAAATGACATAGCCAGGGGAGGTTAGCAGCATCGACGGTAACCATGGCGACTCTCTGGTAAGGTGTATAATGCTCTACACAGCCCAACTACATTGTCATCGCAGCCTGCTGAAGGTTCGCTAGTTTTCGATCAGTCATAAGATGATAGGAGTGGAATTAGGCCATTCGGCCCATCAAGTCTATTCTGCCATTCAAATCATGGCTGATCTATCTCTCCCTGCTAACCCCATTCTCCTGCCTTCTCCCCATAACCTCTGACACTTGTACTCTACCCTCCGCGCCGACCAGCGATCACCCCGCGCACTAGCACTATCCTACACACACTGGGGACAATTTACAATTTTTACCGAAAGCATTTAACTTACAAACCTGTACGCCTTTGGAGTGTGGGAGAAGGTACAAACTCCGCACAGGCAGCGGCCGTAGTCAGGATCGAACCCGGAGCCTCTGGCGCTGTGAGGCAGCAACTCTACCGCTGCACCACCGTGCCGCCCTGGTGTTACTGTAAGCAGGGCCCATGAGAGCTTGGAAAGCATAATATTAAATTGCGAAGATGATCACGGATTGATTTGAAGGCGCCTGAGTCATACCTGATTCACTGAAGATGCACACACGATGCCGGAGTCACTCAGCGGGACAGGCAGCATCTCTGGGGGGAAGGGTTTGGGCGACTGAAGAAGGGTCTCGACCAGAAACGTCACCCATTCCTTCTCTCCAGAGATGCTGTCTGTCCCGTTGAGTTACTCCAGCATTGTGTGTCTATCTTCGGTGTAAACGAGCACATGTGGTTCCTTCCTACACACGATAATACAAGTATCTGTGTTATTGCAGTTCTATCTCTCGTGTATCCAATGTCTCCAATCCGCCATCCCTTCCAGAGTCATGGACTCCGTCATTCCTGGCACGTCGCCCCTCTCTTCCGTACACCAGTGTACCCGGGGCAGCTCGGCTGGGCTTGTACACTCTGGAGTTTAGAAGGACGAGAGGGAATCTCATTGAAACATATAAGATTGTTAAGGGCTAGAGGCAGGAAACTGTTTTTTTTGGACACGCTAGAGGCAGGAAACATGTACCCGATGTTGGGGGAGTCCAGAACCAGGGGCCACAGTAAGCCATTTAGAACGGAGACGAGGAAACATTTTTTTTCTCTCAGAGAGTGGTGAGTCTGTGGAATTCTCTGCCACAGAGGGCGGTGGAGGCAGGTTCTCTGGATGCTCTTGGAAAAAAAGAGAGAGCTAGATAGGGCTCTTAAAAAATAGCGGAGTCAGGGGATATGGGGGAAGGCAGGAACGGGGTACTGATTGGGGATGATCAGCCATGATCACATTGAATGGCGGTGCTGGCTCGAAGGGCCGAATGGCCTACTCCTGCACCTATTGTCTATTGTCTATTGTCTATACCCCACGACCCAGTATTCAGTAACAGATGTATACCGCACGAGTGACGAGCCTTCTTCGACATGGACTTGGTTTTCGACCAAAGTGGCGGTCCAAGCGACAGCTGAATAGATTACAGAGTACAGTATAATGCAAGGCAATGGAGATGCCGGAATATTGAGCACAGCACAAGGTGCTAGAGGAACCCAGCCGGTCAGACAGCAACGGTGGAGGGAATGGACCGACAACATTTCGGGTTGGGACCCTTCTTCATGCTAATTGAAACGTCGCCTATCCCTTTCCTTTCACAGATGCTGCCTGACCTGCTGAGTTACTCCAGTACTTTTCTGTTTTGCTGAATATAAGACACGTCTTTAAATACAATGTGCAGGAAGGAACTGCAGACGCTGGTTTAAACCAGAGATAGACACAACAAGCTGGAGTAACTTAGCGGGTCAGGCAGCACCTCTGGAGAGAAGGGGTGGGTGTCGTATCGGGTCCAGAACAAGGGGTCACAGTTTAAGGATAACGGGGAAATCCTTTAGGACCGAGATGAGAAGAACTTTTTTCACACAGAGAGTGGTGAATCTGTGGAACTCTCTGCCACAGAAGGTAGTTGAGGCCACAGTTCATTGGCTATATTTAAGAGGGAGTTAGATGTGGCCCTTGTGGCTAAAGGGATCAGGGGGTATGGAGAGAAGGCAGGGATGGGATACTGAGTTGGATGATCAGCCATGATCATATCGAATGGCGGTGCAGGCTCGAAGGGCCGAATGCACAATATTTTCTATCTTTCTATGTCCAGAAACGCCACCTATCCCTTCTCTTTAAATGCAACATCCTTGCAACTAAACCCGGGCCAATTGTGGGAATGAGATGCACAATTCACATCGCTGGCATGAGATGCCCAGATCCTTCATTATATCAAACGAGCCATCTATGGTGTCAGGCGGCAGCAAAGGGACTTTGGTACCTTGTACCTTTCGAACGTGCACTGTTGCAAACTCAGGGGCAGATGTCCTTCCTGAAAGTCGGATGAAATTTCAAAGCAAGAGTGTTTGAAATCTGAAAATGACGGGAACCCACTTTTAATACTGCAGCCGCTAACCCTGTTGAAGATACGCACAAAGTGCTGGAGTAACTCAACGGGACAGGCAACATAGAAATATAGAAACATAGAAAATAGGTGCAGGAGTAGGCCATTCGGCCCTTCGAGCCTGCAGCGCCATTCAATATGATCATGGCTGATCATCCAACTCAGTATCCTGTACCTGCCTTCTCTCCATACCCCCTGATCCCTTTAGCCACAAGGGCCACATCTAACTCCCTCTTAAATATAGCCAATGAACTGTGGCCTCAACTACATTCTGTGGCAGAGAATTCCACAGATTCACCCCTCTCTGTGTGAAAAATGTTTTTCTCATCTCGGTCCTAAAAGATTTCCCCCTTATCCTTAAACTGTGACCCCTTGTCCTGGACTTCCCCAACAACGTGAACAATCTTCCTGCATCTAGCCTGTCCAACCCCTTAACATCCCTGATTCCTTTTCTCCAGAGATGCTGCCTGTCCCGCGGAGTTACTCCAGCATTTTGTGTCTATCTTCGGTGTAAAGCAGCATCTGCAGTTCCTTCCTGTCGGCTACGATAGACACCAAAAACTGAGCTGACTTTGCAAATAGCACGCAAGAAAAAGCTTTCCCCGCTGCATCTCGGTACACGTGACAATAAACGAAACTGGTACTGAACTAACTCAGCGGGTCAGGCAACATCTCTGGAGAACGTGGATAGGTGATGTCCAATAGGGAGGAACAGCAGATGCTGGTTTACACCGAAAATAGACACAAAATATCGTCGCTACTCAGCGAGCCAGGCAGCATCTCTGGAGAGTTTCATGACGGTCAGTGGAGAGAGAAACGAGAGACACTGTGGAGAGAGAAACGAGAGAAGGGTTTCGGCCCGAAACGTTGCCTATTTCCTATTTCCTTCGCTCCATAGATGCTGCTGCACTCGCTGAGTTTCTCCAGCATTTTTGTGTACCAACGAGAGACACGTGGCGTTCGCGCCTCTTGTCCTCCCTGCCTCTGCTTGGCATTGTCTCTCCAACACCCTTTACTGAAAACCCGTCCCTTCAAAATTTCATCTCCAAGCAGCATACAGCTTACAATCTCTAAATTAGGCCATTTTTAATGTTACCCCTCTTCATTCCTTTCAAAAGTTTATTCAATAAGGTTTTTTTTTCACTTTAGAAAATAAATGGGAAGTGTCACTATGTTCAAGGGACGTCGGTCACATCTACAATCGAAACGTTATTCTGAAACACGGGAAGATGCGTGTAATTAAAAGTTAATACAATTCTAGAATGATTTAATAAGTTTATCAAAACATAAAATAAAATTTATGAAACAATATTCCATTCTGAACTCATTTCATTTGTGCTATTGTGTCGGTAGCAAATCGGTAGAGGGAAAGGATTTTCATGTAATATCCATTCATCCACACTCAAAACTGTCTCTCCTTCCCTCTCTCTCTCTCTCTCTCTCTCTCTCACACACATACCACACACACGCACATCAAACTAAGAAAATGTAAGCATTGAAATGCTAAATTGTACATTCGACTCCCATTAAATGAGGCTGTTGTATTTTGAAGTCACCACAATGCCAGATTTTTTTTAGAGCCATTCCACCTGTGCTTCCAATCGGAAATAGCTCGTTTGTGGAATAATCAAAGGCCAGTTCTGTGTATCTCAAACCGCAATATTTGGCAGTAAGGTTCCCAATCTCATCAGCTGAAGTTTTCTACCAGCAAGCTTTCTAAACAAATTATTCGGAAAGTAAGGCGAGTAGCATTTGTAACTCATTGCCACCTGAATCTGCACGCTGGACTTATAGCCAAAACTTCTGAAGGAATTACAGGAAAATCCTGGAAAAGTGGGAATGGTGACAAAATGCCAACGGGAATGGGACTTCCAAATGCAGTGGAGATTTTGCTTGAGAAAGCTATCCTTGCTTTATCTCTTTGTTAAATCAAATTCTTCTTGAGAGGAGAAGAACGCACCACTCCACAAATAACTCCTATATTGGTGGCTATTGAGGGAATGTGCTCACAGCTCATGTCGTAAGTGATAGGAGCAGGATTAGGCCATTCGGCCCATCAAGGCTACTTATATCATGGCTGTTCTATCTCTCCCTCCAAACTCCATTCTCCTGCCTTCTTCCCATAACCTCTGACACATGTATTAATCCAGAATCTATCTATATCTGCCAAAACAATATCCATTGACTTGGTCTCCACATCTCTCAGTGGCAAAGAATTCCACAGATTCACCAACCTCTGACTAAAGAAATTCCTCCTCATCTTGCTAAAGGAACATCCTTCAATTCTGATGCTATGACCTCTGGATCTAGACTCTCCCACTAGTGGAAACATCGTCACCATATCCACTCTATCCAGCCCTTTCACTATTCGGTAAGTTTAAATTAAGATGATAGAGAGTTCACGGTGGATTTATTTAAGATTCTGCCTTCATCTGACCATTGGAATCAGAAAGTAGGTAAAAATGTTGGAGAAACTCAGCGGGTGAGGCAACGTCTATGGAGGGAAGGAATAGGTGACGTTTCAGGTCGAGACCCTTCTTCACACTGATGTGGGGGGGGGGCGGGAAGAATAAAGGAAGAGGCGGAGACGGTGGGCTGTGGGAGAGCTGGGAAGGGGAGGGGAAAGAGGGAGAAAGCAGGGACTACCTGAAATTGGAGAAGTCAATGTTCATACCGCTGGGGTGTAAACTACCCAAGCAGAATATGAGGTGCTGCTCCTCCAATTTACGGTGGGACTCACTCTGGCCATGGAGGAGGCCCAGGACAGAAAGGTCGGATTCGGGAATAGGAGGGGGAGTTGAAGTGCTGAGCCACCGGGAGATCAGGTTGGTTATTGTGAACTGAGCGGAGGTGTTGGGCGAAGTGATCGCCAAGCCTACACTTGGTCTCACCGATGTAGAGCAATTGACACCTAGAGCAGCGGATGCAATAGGTGAGGTTGGAGGAGGTGCAGGTGAACCTCTGCCGCACCTGGAAAGACTGCTTGGGTCCTTGGATGGAGTCAAGGGGGGAGGTAAAGCGACAAGTGTGGCATTTCTCGCGGTTGAAAGGGAAAGTACCAGGGGAGGGGCTGGTTTGGGTGGGAAGGGACGAATTGACCAGTGAGTTACGGAGGGAGCGGCCTCTGCGGAAAGCAGACAGGGGTGGAGATGGGAAGATGTGGCCAGTGGTGGGATCCCGTTGGAGGTGGCGAAAATGTCGGAGGATTATCTGTTGTATGTGACGGCTGGTGGGGTGGAAGGTGAGGGCAAGGGGGACTCTGCCCTTGTTGCCAATGGGGGGATGGGGAGTGGGAGCAGAGTTATGGGGTATCAAAGAGATCCTGGAATAAGAAACGTGGGTAACTGAACTGCAAATCAACTATGTGTCACCACTGCAGTGCAACGGTGACTCAAAGGACACCTTCGCTCCATGCCCATACACTCGGACACACGGGCAGCATCCCTATTCTAAACATCACTTATCCATTGCCCTTGGCAGAAGCTGCCTGACCCACTGAGTTCCTCCAACACTTTCGTATTTTGATTAAAACATGAACACTGCACATCGTACTGTCCAGGGAAAAAGAATACACTAATCCTGCTTTCCCTGGAAGTACAAAGCTGGAATGCGGAGATAAGCATCTCTTGGGCCACTGGAGTGATAAACCATATAATAACTTAGACGTGTGCAATTATCTACAGGTCCCGTCTTATCGACCACAATGCCACATCTTTCAGATATCAAGTCTCTTGATATCATTCAAAGGAGTGTTGCCGAGATGTGTCTCCCAACACTCGACTCAACTCTAATCATCTGCAAATCCCCTCTTCAGTGCATGAGATTGAAAGTCAAAGGACATCACTTGTCACGAAAGATAGACACAACATGCTGGAAACATAGAAAATAGGTGCAGGAGTAGGCCATTTGGCCCTTCGAGCCTGCACCGCCATTCAATATGATCATGGCTGATCAACCAACTCAGTATCCTGTACCTGCCTTCTCTCCATACCCCCTGATACTTTTAGCCACAAAGGCCACATCTAACTCCCTCTTAAATATAGCCAATGAACTGTGGCTTCAACTACCTTCTGTGGCAGAGAATTCCACAGATTCACCACTCTCTGTGTGAATTTTTTTTTTTTCTCATCTCGGTCCTAAAGAATTTCCCCCTTATCCTTAAACTGTGACCCCTTGTTCTGGACTTCCCCAACATCGGGAACAATCTTCCTGCATCTGGCTAGTAACTAGAGGGTCAGGCAGCATCCCTGGAGAAAAGGGATGGATGACCTTTCGGGTTGGGATCTGTCTCCAGTCCTTGGTGACCCAGCCTTTTCCTCCAGAGACGCTGCCTTGACCCACCGTCACTCCAGTACTTTGTGTTTATCTCTTCGTGATAATCTGCAGTTCCTTCCTTCTGTCTTTTTACCACTTGTTATAGCGTGCGTTCGGGGAGGCTATAACGAGGTTTGTCCCCTCTGCAACAACTGTAACTATTGATTAGTACGGGTGTCTGGGGTTATGGGGAGAATGGGGTTGAGAGGGAAGAGAGATCTGCCACGATTGAATGGTGGAATAACCTTGATGGGCCGAATGGCCTAATTCTGCTCCTATCACCTATGAACTCATGAGATTATTTTTAAGGCAATTTTCCCTTTGAAAGGGAAGACCATAGTGCCTGTTTTTTCAGCGGAGCCACACACACACACACACAGTGCCCACACTGTAGGGCACACACAAGGTCCCCATACTGTACGGCACTGCCAACTGCGCTCCATTTAAGAGGGGTCGACTGTACTGAAAGTTTGCAAGTCGAGGCAATGGATGACCAGATTCAAAGCTTCTGGGACCATAACCTCGAGGTGCATTTTGGCCGTTTACATTTAAAAAGCTGTGTGGGGAAATACAAAGGTTTCTGACAATAACCATATTGCTAAACGGAATATATATATTACATTTAATAAAGGGGGCGGTGGGCAGCGGCCAGCTCGGGTGCCCGGTCAGTCGGTCGGTCGGTCGGTCGGTCGGTCGAGCGGTGTGTATTATACAGGGCGTTCCTCCTCTTCCTCGTAGCTTGTCGTGAATCCCACGGGGGTCGGTCCCGGCGTTCAGCAAGAGGCCGGGGCTGCGGAGCCGTTGACAGTCACTTTGCGGCCCCTGAGCACGGTCGGTAGCATTTGGTGACAGTTTGTGCTGCCGTTGACCGCCGAGGCCACTGCGTGTGGGTACTGGGAGTTGGGAGAGAGCGCGGGCGTCACGGGGCTCGGCAGCGAGGAGGACGTGGAAGGAACGGCCACTGGACTTCCCTTGTCACTCACAGAGTCACTCTCCGAGTTCATACTGGTATTGGCGAAGTCCTCGTTGGGGTGGCTGAGTTTTAACCTCTTGCAAGCGGCTGCTGAACCTTGTACTTCAGAAGGTAAAGGACCGTTCTAGGAACAGAAGAGGAAACAAAACCATTGACCTCTTCAGATTCAGATTCAGATTCAATTACGGTAATTGTGCATTGTCAGTGTACAGTACAGAGACAATTCGACTGTAAATGCCTTTTAGAGGGACACTCTACGAAATGCATGTGTTATTATGTGTGTGATTGTGTTTATAAGTTGTTCCGCGAGCATTGCCACTTTCATTTCACTGCACATCTCGTATGTGTATGTGACAAATAAACTTGACTTGACTTGAGACTTGAAACATAGAAAATAGGTGCAGGAGTAGGCCATTCGGCCCTTCGAGCCTGCACCACCATTCAATATGATCATGGCTGATCATCCAACTCAGTATCCCGTACCTGCTTTCTCTCCATACTTTAACCACAAGGGCCACATCTAACTCCCTCTTATATATAGCCAATGAACTGTGGCCTCAACTACCTTCTGTGGCAGAGAATTCCATAGATTCACCACTCTCTCCGTGTGAAAAATGTTTTTCTCATCTCGGTCCAAAAGGATTTCCCCCTTAACCTTAAACTGTGACCCCTTGTTCTGGACTTCCCCAACATCGGGAACAATCTTCCTGCATCTAGCCTGTCCAACCCCTTAAGAATTTTGTAAGTTTCTATAAGATCCCCCCTCAATCTTCTAAATTCTAGCGAGTACAAGCCGAGTTTATCCAGTCTTTCTTCATATGAAAGTCCTGACATCCCAGGAATCAGTCTGGTGAACCTTCTCTGTATTCCCTCTATGGCAAGAATGTCTTTCCTCAGATTAGGAGACCAAAACTGTACGCAATACTCCAGGTGTGGTCTCACCAAGACCCTGTACAACTGCAGTAGAACCTCCCTGCTCCTATACTCAAATCCTTTTGCTATGAATGCTTACATACCATTGGCTTTCTTCACTGCCTGCTGCACCTGCATGCTTACTTTCAATGACTGGTGTACCATGACACCCAGGTCTCGTTGCATCGCCCCTTTTCCTAATCGGCCACCATTCAGATAATAGTCTACTTTCCTGTTTTTGCCACCAAAGTCCAGACTTAGTTTAGACATACCGCATGAAAACAGGCCCTTCTACCCACCGAGTACACGCCCACCATCCTTGAAACTAGACAGGCCTGAAGAAAAATCTCGACCTGAAACGTCACCTATTCCTTCTCTCAGAAGAGGCCACCTGAGTTACTCCAGCACTTTGTGTCCACCTTTGGTGTAAACCAGCATCTGCAGTTCCTTTTTTAATTACAATGAAATATTTTTGTTTGCCCGCTATCCAAATAAGTAATGCCATGTTGATTCATTAAATTGATTGAAAGAGGCTGCGTGTATGCTGACCACCCGTTCTATGTTATCCCACTTTCCCAGCCACTTCCTGCACAGACGCGACCCATTAATCTGCAAACCCACACGTCTTTGTGATGTGGGAGGAAACCGGAATACCCGGAAGTAACCCGCGCGGTCACAGGGAGAATGTACAAACTCCGTACAGACAGCTTCAGAAGTCAGGGGCGAGCCCGGGTCTCTGGTTTTGTGAGGCAGCAGCTACACCACTGTGCTACACCCTTCATTGTACCAATGCAAACCACAATACAGTGTTTGCAAGCTATGCAGTCAATAGACAATAGACAACAGGTGCAGGTGTAGGCCATTTGGCCCTTCAAACCAGCACCACCATTCAATGTGATCATGGCTGATCATCCCCAATCAGTACCCCGTTCCTGCCTTCTCCCCATATCCCCTGACTCCGCTATTTTTAAGAGCCCTATCTAGCTTTCTCTTGAAAGCATCCAGAAAACATGCCTCCACCGCCCTCTGAGGCAGAGAATTCCACAGACTCGCCACTCTCTGTGAGAAAAAGTGTTTCCTCGTCTCCGTTCTAAATGGCTCACTCCTTATTCTTAAACTGTGTGGCCCCTGGGTCTGGACTCCCCCAACATCGGGAACATGTTTCCTGCCTCTAAACAATCCCAAGCCCTTAACAATCTTATATGTTTCAATGAGATACCCTCTCATCCTTCTAAACTCCAGAGTGTACAAGCCCAGCTGCTCCATTCTCTCAGCATATATGACAGTCCCGCCATCCCGGGAATTCACCTTGTAAACCTACACTGCACTCCCTCAATAGCAAGAATGTCCTTCCTCAAATTAGGGGACCAAAACTGCATACAATACTCCAGGTGTGGTCTCACTAGGGCTCTGTACAACTGCAGAAGGACCTCTTTGCTCCTATATTCGATTCCTCTTGTTATAAAGGCCAACATGCCATTCGCTTTCTTCACTACCTGCTGTACCTGCATGCTTACAGTCAAATCATGCAGCACATGAAAACAAACAAGCCAAACGCCCATACAACAGGTAGAGCGAGGACGACGATAACAGCGTTCAGATTATAGTTGCCGGCATTACGGTGTACAAATACTGAAATGAACATGAAATATAATATAGAGTCAAGGGGCCCTAGAGGCTGGAATCGAGTAATGCACAAAGTGTTGAAGGAACTCAGCAGGTCAGGCGGCATCTGTGGAGTCAATGGGCAGGATACACCTGAAGAAGATTCCCGATCGGAAACATCCCCTGTCCGTTCCCTTCACAGATGCTACCTGACCCACTGGGTTCTTCTGGCACTTTGTGTTGTGTTTGAAATATTATATAGATGTTTGAAGTCCAGCTCCTGCAATAAACCAGTTTGCATTCCACCCCCACCAACCAGACTGATTCCTGGGATGTCAGGACTGTCTTATGAAGAAAGACTGGATAGACTTGGTTTATACTCTCTAGAGTTTAGGAGATTGAGAGGGGATCTTATAGAAACTTACAAAATTCTTAAGGGGTTGGACAGGCTAGATGCAGGAAGATTGTTTCCGATGTTGGGGAAGTCCAGGACAAGGGGTCACAGCTTAAGGATAAGGGGGAAATCCTTTAAAACCGAGATGAGGAGAACTTTTTTCACACAGAGAGTGGTGAATCTCTGGAACTCTCTGCCACAGAGGGTAGTTGAGGCCAGTTCATTGGCTATATTTAAGAGGGAGTTAGATGTGGCCCTTGTGGCCAAGGGGTTCAGAGGGTATGGAGAAAAGGCAGGTACAGGATACTGAGTTGGATGATCAGCCATGATCATATTAAATGGCGGTGCAGGCTCGAAGGGCCGAATGGCCTACTCCTGCACCTAATTTCTATGTTTCTATGTTTCTATGTAACCCCCTTAATAGGTTTCCTGAAGACATCAATATGTCCAATATTTCAGCTTGCTATTATCCTTGGCTGTGGATATTGAGGATCGCACACGTTTCTCAAACAGCCATTGTTACCATCATTGAAAACGCCACCTCTAACCTGCACCCCCTGAACACAGTACAAGTCAGTCTCACCTCGCCCACAGCTAACAATGGCCTGTTTCCTTCATCATCACTACTTGTTCACATATCCGTCATTCATTTCTCCTACATCTCTCTATATCACCATCTATATCTCTCGTTTCCCTCTCCCCTGACTCTCAGTCTGAAACATAGAAACATAGAAATTAGGTGCAGGAGTAGGCCATTCGGCCCTTCGAGCATGCACCGCCATTCAATATGATCATGGCTGATCATCCAACTCAGTATCCCGTACCTGCCTTCTCTCCAAACCCTCTGATCCCCTTAGCCACAAGGGCCACATCTAACTCCCTCTTAAATATAGCCAATGAACTGTGGCCTCGACTACCCTCTGCGGCAGAGAGTTCCAGAGATTCACCACTCTCTGTGTGAAAAAGGTTCTTCTCATCTCGGTTTTAAAGGATTTCCCCCTTATCCTTAAGCTGTGACCCCTTGTTCTGGACTTCCCCAACATCAGGAGCAATCTTCCTGCATCTAGCCTGTCCAACCCCTTAAGAATTTTGTAAGTTTCTATAAGATCCCCTCTCAATCTCCTAAATTCTAGAGAGTATAAACCAAGTCTATCCAGTCTTTTTTCATAAGACAGTCCTGACATCCCAGGAATCAGTCTGGTGAACCTTCTCGACCAGGTCTTGACCTGTTTTCTGTCCAACCCCTTAAGAATTTTATAGAAACTTACAAAATTCTTAAGGGGTTGGACAGGCTAGATGCAGGAAGATTGTTCCCGATGTTGGGGAAGTCCAGGACAAGGGGTCACACAGTTTAAGGATAAAGGGGAAATCCTTTAGGACCGAGATGAAAAAAAACATTTTTCACACAGAGAGTGGCAAATCTCTGGAACTCTCTGCCACAGAAGGTAGTTGAGGCCACAGTTCATTGGCTATATTTAAGAGGGAGTTAGATGTGGCCCTTGTGGCTAAAGGGATCAGGGGGTATGGAGAGAAGGCAGGTACAGGATACAAAGTTGGATGATCAGCCATGATCATATTGAATGGCGGTGCAGGCTCGAAGGGCCGAATGGCCTACTCCTGCACCTATTGTCTATGTTTCTATGTTTCTATGACCTGACATGTCACCTGTTCCTTTTCTCCACAGATGCTGCCCGACCCGCTGAGTTACTCCAGCTTTTTGTGTCTATCTACAGAGCATCACTCGACAGTTTCTCAACAATCCCTACCCACATAGTAGATGTCTCAAAATACTGTTGTGTTGGGGCCTCACTTGTTTATGGAACACACATGTTTCAGCCATTGGCCACTTAGCCTTAGATCGTGGGAAAAAGTCGTCCAGCATAGAACATGAACACAAAATGCTGGAGTAACTCAGCGGGACTGGCAGCATCTCTGGATGGAAAGAATGGGTGACGTTTCGGGTCGAGACCCTCTTTAGACCCTAAAACGTCGCTCATTCCTTGTTTCCAGAGATGTTGCTTGTCCCACTGAGTTACTCCAGAATTTTGTGTCAATCTTTGGTGTAAACCAGTATCTGCAGTTCCCTGCTCAATGGAATATAGAACATAGTAAATCACAGGAACAGGCCCATCGGCCCAAAGTGTCTGTACCGAAAATAATGTCAACATAAACTAAACTCATCCGCCCGTGCAAGATCAATATCCCCCAATTCCGCTAATACCGTGTACCTATCTAAAAGCCACTTAAACGCCACTATCGTATCTGCCCCCACCATCACCCCTGGCAGCACATTACAAGCCCCTCACTGTAAAACTGTGCCCTCTATCTTCAATGTTTCAACCCTACGGGGAAGGTTCCGACTGTCTACCCTATCTATGCCTCATAATTGTATATGCAAAAAGCTGGAGTAACTCGGCGACACAGGCAGCAGGGTGACGTTTCATGTTGAGACCCTTCTTCAGATGTCTCAACCCACAAAACATCACCTATTCCTTCTCACCAGGGAAGGTGCCTGACCCGCTGAGTTACTCCAGCGTTTTGTGTCTACCTTCGGTTTAAACCAGCACCTGCAGTTCCTTCTTACACATGATTGTATATACATCTGTCAGGTCTCCCCTCAGCCTCCAGCATTCTAAACAACCCTAGTTTGTCCTCTCTTTGTTGCTCGTGTCCACTAATCCAGGCAGCATTCTCCAAATGCTTCTTAGAAATTTTATATCAAAGGGACAGGCCGAGCATGTATGTAAGTACATACGTGTGTAGAGATTACTATGTATGTACATATGCGTGTACATATATACTCAGCTCTCTCTGACATGCACAAACACGAACACACATGCATGAACACACATGCAAACACATACACACACCCATGTGCAAACACACACATACACACGCACATACACGCACATACACACAAACACACACATACACAACACACACACACACACGCACATACACACCACACACACGCGCGCACACACACACACACCCACGCCCACACACACACACACCCACGCCCACACACACCCACACCCGCACACACACACACAGAATTGTCTAACCAGCTGTAGTGAAATTTAGGCATTAATCCGATTTTGATTCGGACTCCACCGTTCAAAATAATCCACCCCTGATAAATAACTTCATCCACATCTCCAATCGATTTTAAATGCTTTAGGTTTAGGATGTTGGTGTGTGAGGGTGATGGGCGCCTGTTGTCCAGGAGCTCAGGTCAATAATTACATGCCTAGCAGCTGCACTGTGCATATTTGAAATTTCGTATCCAATCTAATCCCAGCAACTTTGTGTTAATTTTACAGTATTTGCACAATTTGCCTTTTACCCCTGGAAAAATATGAAGTGCCGAGGCAACTTAGCGAGTCAGGCAGCATCTGTGGTGGAAATGTCTGTCTGTGGAGGTTTTAGTTAGTGGACCCCTTTCCATTCCCTCCACAGATGCTGTCTGACCTGCTGAGTTATGGTATGGCATGGTACTTTATGTTTCACCTGCACCTAGTGAGCTACAGCGATATTCAAGATAGACACAAAATGCTGGAGTAACTCAGCAGGACAGCCAGCATCTCTGGAGTCTTCTTCTCCTTCAGTCTTCTTCAGTCACGACCCGAAACGTCACCCATTCCTTCTCTCCAGATTGAATGCTGTCTGTCCCGCTGAGCTACTGAGCATTTAGAAACATAGAAACATAGAAATTAGGTGCAGGAGTAGGCCATTCAGCCCTTTGAGCCTGAACCGCCATTCAATATGATCATGGCTGATCAGTTGTACAGCAGTTGTACAGGGTCTTGGTGAGACCACACCTGGAGTATTGCGTGCAGTTTTGGTCTCCAAATCTGAGGAAGGACATTATTGCCATAGAGGGAGTGCAGAGAAGGTTCACCAGACTGATTCCTGGGATGTCAGGACTGTCTTATGAAGATAGACTGGATAGACTTGGTTTATACTCTCTAGAATTTAGGAGATTGAGAGGGGATCTTATAGAAACTTACAAAATTCTTAAGGGGTTGGAAAGGCTAGATGCAGGAAGATTGTTCCTGATGTTGGGGAAGTCCAAGACAAGGGGTCACAGCTTAAGGATAAGGGGGAAATCCTTTAAAACCGAGATGAGGAGAACTTTTTTCACACAGAGAATGGTGAATCTCTGGAACTCTCTGCCACAGAGGGTAGTTGAAGCCAGTTCATTGGCTATATTTAAGAGGGAGTTAGATGTGGCCCTTGTGGCCAAGGGGATCAGAGGGTATGGAGAGAAGGCAGGTACGGGATACTGAGTTGGATGATCAGCCATGATCATATTGAATGGCGGTGCAGGCTCGAAGGGCCGAATGGCCTACTCCTGCACCTAATTTCTATGTTTCTATGTTTCTATGTCTATCATCCAACTCAGTATCCTGTACCTGCCTTCTCTCCATACCCCCTGATCCCTTTAGCCACAAGAGCCACATCTAACTCCTTCTTAAATATAGCTGATGAACTGTGGCCTCAACTACCTTCTGTGGCAGAGAATTCCACAGATTCACCACTCTCTGTGTGAAAAATGTTTTGTGTCTATCTTCAATTTAAACCTGCAGTTCTTCCCTACAGTGAAAGTAATTTGTGTGTACAGTTCCCTGTAGATACTACAGTGGATGACTGTAGTATCTACACTTTGGTGTTTTACTCAAGATTCCAGCATCTGCAGTTCCTAGGGTCTCCCTATAGAATACACTCTGTTGGCACCGTGTATAATGTGATGGGAGGGAAAGATTGTGTTGGTAGATAAGTGCCGGTTGAAGAGGTGCCAAAGGCGAGTTCAGGTGAGACACACACCTGCACTTATGGATCAGGTGAGGCACACACCTGCACTTATGGCCCCATTCAACTCAAGGCGTTAAATGAATAGACTGTGCGCGTAATACGTTTTAGTGCGGGCTAATTAAGGAACTCAGGGTGTGAATACTCATGACAACGTTAGAGAAACTGACCCGAATATAACCGCACAGGTTAGATTGTCTCCACACCTGGCCACGAGCTCACACAGAAAACAACCTCCCCCCTATCAATAGGGAGCGTACACCAAGGACTGCAATATCCTCTCCTTCACGCCTGGCTGAACAGCTGAAAGATGATTGCTTTCCTCAGGTTGTTTCTACCTTCCAGTTCACCCGAGAGTTACCTGACAGGGAGCCCGGGACATCTGAGGCCGCACAGAAGCCAGCCCTCGTTTCACATGGGGCTGATATAGAATTCGGTGGCGTGTACAATCACGTCCCAACCTTGGCGCTACACCAAATCGTTCTCTTTCAACTTCAAGTGCGAAAGGAATGGGAGAAATGATTTGCCTCCCGACCCCTGTCCTCCAGATATGCCGCGTGACCCGCCGAGTCACTCCAGCGTCTTGTGTCTATCTGCCGTCAGACTCAGTCTCATTGTTCCGACCAGCCGCCTGACCGACACCGGAGGTGTCCACGTGGAGCAGAAGCTTTAATCTGACACCGTACCGTCTCTCAGGGGTACACAAAAACGCTGGAGAAACTCAGCGGGTGCAGCAGCATCTATGGAGCGAAGGAAATAGGCGACGTTTCGGGCCGAAACCCTTCTTCAGACTTACTCTCACAGTCTCTCAGGAGAATTCACGTCGGCATTTTAAATTTTAAAAAGACCTGGGGAATAATCTTGTCTCTCAGGAGCATTTTAAAGACCTGGGGAATAATCTTGACACCCCACGAGGTGATCTGGGACTGATATTTATCACGTAACATCAGAAAAACATGTTTCCCGGATATATGTTTATGTGTGCTTGCTGCCTGCATATTGGCCGCTAAATTCTCCACTTTACTGCAGTGTGATTACGCTATTAAAAGCATTCCGGCTTCAAGAGCGCGTCTGTTTGTCGCGAAATGGACGGGGAAGGTGATATACTAACGAAGTTCACTGTCTTTGTTTGTACGCAATAACTAGTGCACACACTGGCGTACACACATACACCAAACACATCGTGGGACATAGAACAATACATCGCGGATGCAGGCCCTTCGGCCCACAATGTCCGTGCCGACCACGTTGCCAAGTTAAACCCCCCGGCCCGCACGTGATCCGTGCCCCATCCATTCCCTGCATATCCATGCCGCCAATCTTAAGGGTTTCGGCCCGAAACGTTGCCTATTTCCTTCGCTCCATAGATGGCTGCACCCGCTGAGTTTCTCCAGCTTTTCTGTGTAACCGCCAATCTTAAAGCCTCTTTAACGCCACTATCGTAGCTGCCCCCAGCAACGCGTTCCAGTCACTCACCACATTAACAAAAACATGCCCCGCAAACATTGTCCGTCCCACATTAAAGCGATATCCCCTGGTCTTTGACATTTGCACCGTGACTGTCTACCCTATCTATGCCCCCTCGCAGTTAAACAGATTCCATCTGATCTCCCCTCAACCTTTGACGTTCCAGATAAAACATTCCAAGTCTGTCCCAATCTCACTTTCCATCTAATACCTTCTAATCCGGGCAGCATTCTGGTAAACCTCTTCCGCGCCATCTCCAAAGATGTAAACTTGCTATAGACCAGTGGTTCCCAACCTTTTTTTTAGCTCATGGCCCCCTTGGGATCTTTTAATTTTTCTGTGCCCCTCCCCCCCCTGACATTATTAGCGGGGAAAAAAGTACTTCAATATTATAACACCTTCCATAAAAATATCAGTGTCTAATAACAGCACATATATTATCTATTATTCTATTCCACAAACATCAAAAATATTTCAACTACATAGATTTAAATGTATTAGAATTGAAATTTAGGAGGCCACAGGGTGGGAGCTCTGTGGCCCCCTTCATTGAACCTGTGGCCCCCTAAATCCCAAATTATTTCTGAAATTTGCCATATGGCCCCAGGTTGGGAATCAGTGGTCTAGATAAACGCAGTACAACGAGCATGCACATGTGAACAATTTCAGCTTGGTAAACACGTTCCTATACGCAACCATAACAATTCCTGATCCATCACTAAAGTGTTAGTTACCCGTCTCCACGTATAAATATACGCGATGTCCATAAGTGTGTAGTAATCTTTCAGAGGTTCGTCTTCATACATGACGTCAATCTAGAATCAAGGCAAACGATTTCAGTGACGACAAAGAACAGAAAAATCGATTTCAATTGGATTGTGTTCCCTTTATTCGCGGTAGAAAACACTTACTCGGAAATTGCTGGGAATATCCATCTTATTCCGGAGAAACTTCCCCAAATGCATCACCGTCATCGCGGCGGGACACCTGAGATACCGAACACTGTTGGCCTAAAGAGAGACATAAGACAGGTGAGTGGCTGGATGTTGGGGTATGGGCGCCCCAATTCCTGTAGTTTGGTGTAGGATCAAAGTAACTCATTTTGCGTTATTACCCAGAGAAAAGTAGTGTCCGGGATTACTCTGCATACTCATGATACGAAAGTGCCAGCAGGAGTTATGTTCAAACCTTTAATGGTATGGCCTTTTGTTAAAGGGTCAAAGAATGAACAGAGAGGGGGTTAAGCCAGGGTTTAGCAACACTGAACCCAAAACACTGACAAAACAGTCACAAACTCGACCCCATAACCCCACTCCCTCAAACAATAATTAAACGCCATTCCTGAAAAAATGCCTCCAAGTCTGATCGTTCCATTCTTTCAGTTTGAATGTGTTATCGGAGGTTCCTATCTCGCGTAATGTTTTGTATTGGAAGGAACTGCTGATGCTGGTTTAAACCGAAGATAGACACAAAATACTGGAGTAACTCAGCGGGGCGGGAAGCATCTCCAGAGATACGGAATGGGTGATTTTTCGGGTCGAGACTCCCTTCTTCAGACTCTACCTGAGCGGAGTCTGAAGTAGATTCCCGACTGCAAACGTCGCAATCCCTGTGTCAGCCATGGACAGTGCCCCAGCGACATTGTGCTTTCTTTTTAAAACCCGTTTAAAATGTTTATCCACGATCCCTTGACGTTTCAAACACACTTTCCTCGCAGTTTACCGGGTAACTCGAAAAAGGCGAGTAAGGGACAGAAGTTTAGGGGTAATATGAGGGGGAACTTCTTTACTCAGAGAGTGGTAGCGGTGTGGAATGAGCTTCCAGTGGAAGTGGTGGCGGCAGGTTCATTGGTATCATTTAAAAATAATATTGGATAGGCACATGGATGAGAAGGGAATGGAGGGTTTTGGTATGAGTGCAGGCAGGTGGGACTAAGGGGGAAAAATTTGTTCGGCACGGACTTGTAGGGCCGAGATGGCCTGTTTCCCGTGCTGTAATTGTTATATGGTTATATGGTTTACATCTGTAAATAAACTGAAACGCTGCTAAAAAAAAATAACAGTTAGGGAAGGCAAATTTGGATGGGGACGAGAACGCAAGAATCTTGCAGCGCTGTAGGGAATGTGTGGACGAGATAGGATATGGAGAGGGAAGGGGAGGGGAGGATATACTGAAGGGGGGAGCGGATCACGGCCTCCTCTGGCAATGTAACATTTTACGATTTCACTGCCAATAACCAAATTATAGTCTAGAATTTCCAATCAAATAATTTAAAAGGCTTTGTTTCTTAATCAATGTCACTGCCAAGGGGGAATGAATGAATGGTTTGTTTACATGTCTGCTAAGTACTGTTTACTTTCTGTGGGCGGTTGGATTATTAATAGCTTGAGTTTCTTTGATTACTGCAATTTAAAAGATGAGCCTGAGCGCGAAAATCAAATACAAATTGTTGTACCACGTCTGAATTTTCCTCATGTCGATTTTGGCACCTGCAGTAGGCGAGGTGATATTCTATTGGCATTTTAAATATATGGATTGGTTTAATAGTTCAGGTAACACCGCAGAGGAAACTCACTTTGTCTGTTTCTTCAGTTTGCGGTACCTCTTTCTTTTCTGACCTGGAACACAAACACATTAGACCATTTTAGATCAATATATTTTTTTGAACAAGATTTCAGGAAACACGATGATAGACAGGAAGTGGGGTGCCATAGAACAAGCGTGATCGATGGTCGACGTGAAATCGGTGGGCCCTGAGTTGTGTGTTTCTTCGTTGCGTCTCCAGACAAAAATATAGGGCTGCAAATGTTGGTTTACACCGAGGATAGACGCGAAGTGCTGGAGTAACTCAGTGGGTTTAGGCAGCATCTCTGGAGAAAAGGGATGGGTGACTTTTCGGATCGCAACCCTTCTGTACATGCTGCCTGTCCCGCTGAGTCACTCCAGTACTTTGTGGCTATTTACGGTGTAAACCAGCATCTGCAGTTCCACTCTACACGTTCAGGAAACACGACTTTGGATAGTCCAAGGGCCGTGAAAGGTGCAATATTAATCCGCCCATTTCACCCGACCAGTGGCTCGCCGTTATACACATGTGTTATACCCAAATAGCATCACAAATCGCTCCACCGCTTTCTCAGGCTAGTCTCAATTGCATCAAACAGCTCAGCCAAACAATACATGCGATGTATTGTAACTTTAACACAATCAAAAGTCAGTTTTTTTTCATCAACCACAATTTTGCAGATGAATGGAAAATTATGTTAAATTTGGAAGAGAAACAGATGCAAGATTCAATTGACTTAATCATTCATTTTGAAACAAAGTAATGACATTTAAATCTTTTAACGAAAATGAGAGTGGTTTTCAGAGTAGTATTAGTTTCAAAAACAGAAAATGTGTTGTATGCTCAACAACGCAGGCAGCATCTGTGGAGAGGATAAAAAGTAAATTAAATTAACCAGCATGGACAGTTTAAAAACAATACAACGTTGTTTTAGCTTCTTCTTCTTGCGAATGAAACTGAAACCAAAGGAATAGTTAGATCTCAAGCCCGGTGTTGAGCATCTGTTGGCGTCAATGTCTGCCAGGCCCTGGCACAGCTCCATTTGGTGGGTGGTAGAGCGGGCACCCAGAGATGACATGGTTGGCTGCCTGTTGTTCTGGCAATGAATTGGTTTGATTCAGTAAATGGAATGCACCAGTAAAAGTGAAAGTGTATTTGTTAAAGGAAGTGGTGACCAGGGTAAAGGAGAGAAATATCAATGAGTATCAAAATCACTTTAAATAAATTGCATCATTTTTGACGATTTTACAATACAACTAAAAATTGTTCATGGACTAATGTCACCCATATTTCCATTCCCAATCTCACCCATATTTCCATTTGGCTTTGCGGGAAGGAATTTGGCCCAATGAGTCAATGCTAGCTCTCGGAGCAATGCCAATAGCCCATTTATGTTCTCATGGTCTATTCCTTCTAACATGAGCATCAACACCAATAGAACTTACAGAGGCTAATGCATGCTTTGTTATGGTGGGAGGAAAGTGGAGCACCTTTGGGGAAAACCCATAGGCAACATGGGGAGAACATGCCACAAACGTCACACTGCCACAGATCAGGATGGCACCCAGATTACATAAAAACATGGAAAATAGGTGCAGGAGTAGGCCATTCGGCCCTTCAAACATTCAATATGAACATGGCTGATCATCCAACATTGAAACATTGAAACATCTTATAGAAACTTACAAAATTCTTAAAGGGTTGGACAGGCTAGATGCAGGAAGATTGTTCCCGATGTTGGGGAAGTCCAGGACAAGGGGTCACAGTTTAAGGATAAAGGGGAAATCCTTTAGGACCGAGATGAGAAAAACATTTTTCACACAGTGAGTGGTGAATCTGTGGAACTCTCTGCCACAGAGGGTAGTTGAGGCCAGTTCATTGGCTATATATAAGAGGGAGTTAGATGTGGCCCCTTGTGGCCAAGGGGATCAGAGGGTATGGAGAGAAGGCAGGTACGGGATACTGAGTTGGATGATCAGCCATGATCATATTGAATAGCGGTGCAGGCTCGAAGGGCCGAATGGCCTACTCCTGCACCTAATTTCTATGTTTCTATGTTCCTGCTTTCTCCCTATATCCCTTGATTCAGTTAGCCCTCAGAGTTATATCTAACTCTCGTTTGAATACATCCAGCGAATTGGCCTCCACTGCCTTCTGTGGCAGAGAATTCCAGATTCACAACTCTCTGGGTGAAAAGGCTTTTCCTCATCTCAGTCCTAAATGGCTTACCCCTTATTCTTAAACTGTGAGTGACCCCTGGTTCTGGACTCCCCCAAAAATCGGGAACTTTTTTCCCTGCATCAAACCTGTCCAATCCCTTAAGAATTTCATATGTTTCTATTAGATCCTCTCTCATCCTTCTAAATGCCAGTGAATATAAGCTCGGTTGAACCATTCTTTATGCCAGTCGATTCATTCTGCTCCAGATTGCTGGTGTTGTACACACTAAACCTCTGCTGAAGGAGCAGGAAAGATTTCTCCACTAGCTTGCCCTGCTATAATCCTTTGACCAGCAGTTTATCCGGTCATTATCGCACTACTCTGAGTGAGATCCTTGCATGTAAGTTCCAAGATTTCTCTGCATTAATAACTCTCCAAAAGGTATGGTGAAGCATAAGGGGACGTCCCATGGTCTTAAAGATGGCACGTTGCTGCAGGTTCTAGCTTTACAGTTGACCATGATGAAAGCAGCCCTCGTGGAATGTCAATGTCACAGTCAATGTGAGATGCAGCAAATGGCTACGAACAAAACAGTTCCATTTATGTAAGAACAGAAAGACGTTGGAAATGTAGGACATATACAAAAGGATATCGCGGTTCGCAGTAGAACCACACTCATATTTTTACACCATTTGGTTGAATAAATCAATTCTACCTCTCATCAGTGTTCCAACCCACCACATATTTCCCCAACATATTGTCTCTCAATATGCAATTAGCCTCAGTAAGTTATATTGGTGTTGATGCTCATGTAAGAAGGAATAGACCAAGAGATGCTCTGGATGCTTTCAAGAGAGAGCTAGATAGGGCTCTTGGAGGTAGCGGAGGCAGGGGATATGGGGAGAAGGCAGGAACAGGGTACTGATTGGGGATGATCAGCCATGTTCGCATTGAATGGCGGTGCTGGCTCGAAGGGGCGAATGGCCTACTCCTGCACCTATTGTCTATTGTCTATTGTCTATTGAGAACATAGATGGGCCATTAGCATTGCTCTGAGAGCTAGCATTGATTCAATGGGCCAAATTCCAGTTTCCTCCCACCATAGAAACTTACAAAATTCTTAAGGGGTTGGACAGGCTAGATGCAGGAAGATTGTTCCTGATATTGGGGAAGTCCAGGACAAGGGGTCACAATTTAAGGATAAAGGGAAAAACCTTTAGGACCGAGATGAGAAAAACATTTTTCACACAGGGAGTGGTGAATCTCTGGAACCCCCTGCCACAGAAGGTAGTTGAGGCCAGTTCATTGGCTATATTTAAGAGGGAGTTAGATGTGGCCCTTGTGGCTAAGGGGATCAGGGGGTATGGAGAGAAGGCAGGTACGGGATACTGAGTTGGATGATCAGCCATGATCATATTGAATGGCGAATGGTGCAGGCTCGAAGGGCCGAATGGCCTCTACTCCTGCACCTAATTTCTATGTTTCTATACAAAAGACATACAATTATCCTCATGCTGGCGTACCTCAGCAGGACAGGCAGCATCTATGGAGGGAAGGAATGGGTGACGTTTCAGGTCGAGACCCTTCTTCAGAGTGAGAGTCGTGGAAAGCAAAACGAGAGATATGGATGATGATGTAGAGAGATATAGAACTAATGAATAATGCAAAAAAAAGTAATAGGGATAAAGGAAATAAGCCATTGTTAGCTGTTCCAAACAACCCCTTTTTGTCAGAAAGCACAATTAAACTTACTTGTTGCCTTCATAAAACTCTAAGGACAAACTAATGATTTCATCGTCTGTGATAATTCTTTTTTCTTCTTCTGTAACCTCCCCGCGGTCTTCGTTCGAACCATTCGTGACTGTTCAGGAAGAAGGAAGAACATTGTACTCAGTTATACACTTGAGTTTATGATTTGATTGGCACAGGTGTCAATGGGGTTACGGAGAGAAGGCAGGAGAATGGGGTTTGAGCGGGAAAGATAAATCAGCCTTGATTGAATGGCGGAGGAGACTTGATGGGCCGAATGGCCTAATTCCTCAAGGTGGACATATCAAGCTCCATTTCCATCTGTCAATCCCATTTTTACAACTTTAAGTTCAAAGAAGGTGATACACAGAAATTCTCAAAATGCATCTGAACACTACACCATAAATGAAGAGAATTCAGCAACACACAATAGGTCAGGGAGCATTTATGAAAAGAGTTAACGACTTTAGACTTTGGCTGAGACTTCAGTGAAACAGCGCGGAAACAGCACCTTCGGCCGACAGTCTGCGCCGACCAGCCATCCCGTTACATTAGGTTACACAAAAAAGCTGGAGAAACTCAGCGGGTGCAGCAGCATCTATGGAGCAAAGGAAATAGGCAACGTTTCGGGCCGAAACCCTTCTTAATCCGGTACATTAGCACTATCCTACACACTGGGGACAATTTACAAATTTTCCAAAGCCAATTGACCTACTAGCCTGCGCGTCTTTGTAATGTGGGAGGAATCCGGAGCACCCGGAGAAAACCCTACGCCTCCACAGAAAGAACAAACAAACTCCGTACAAAAAAGCACCCGTTGTCAGGATCGAACCCTGGTCTCTGGCACTGTATGATGGCCACAACTCTACTGCTGCGCCACCGTGCCACCCTAACGTTTCATTGATACTTTGTTAAAGAATATTTCATTAATGTTTGTTGATCATTTCCAGCATTTTTTACATTTTATTTCTGAAATCCAAGTTATTTATTCATTTTTGATAGTATTTGACTGCAACGAGATCCCTGGTTCAAATCCAGACTCATGCTCAGTTTATAATGTGAAAAGGTGTAAGTAGATCAGTGTAATTTCACTTCGGTTCAGCACAGGCATTGTGGGCCATGGGGCCTTCCTGTGCTGTAGCGTTCTATGCTTCTATGTTTCGACGTGCATGCCTTTCTTTCTGCACACCTCTCGTTTGTATTGTATTGTATTGTATTCAAATTTATTGTCATTGTCTCAATTTGAGCAACAAAATGAATTTCCCTTACAGGCAGTATCATAAAAAAAAACACCAAAAAAATAAATAAATAATAAAACATATTAAAAATAAAATTGAAATTGAATTAAAAAAAAAAAAAAAAAAAAGCTAACTCCATTCCTTGTTTTAATTACTGTACTCGCAGTCTATAGTCACTGGTGCCATTAGCGAACATGTGATACCGTCAAAGTCTGGCAGCTGTGTGGGGTCTGGAACTGCAGATGCTGGTGTAAGTGTCGCAGCAGTAGAGTTGCTGCCTTACAGCGAATGCAGCACCAGAGACCCGGGTTCGACCCCGACTGTGGGCGCTGTCTGTACGGAGTTTGCACGTTCTCCCCGTGACCTGCGTGGGATTTCTCCGGGATCTTCTGTTTCCTCCCACGCTCCAAAGACGAAGAGGTTTGTAGGTTAATTGACTGGGTTAAAATGTAAATTGTCCCCAGTGGATGAGGTTCAGTGTTGATCCACGATAGTGGGGATCGCTGGTTGGCGATGAAACCCGGTTGGCCGGGGGGCCTGTTTCCGCGCTGTGTCTCTAAACGAAACATAAAAATCTGGAGTAACTCAGCTGGACAGGCAGCATTCATCTCTGGAAAGAAGGAATGGGTGACGTTTCGGGTCGAGGCCCTTCTTCAGTCTGACTAAACTCTGGCAGCTGCTGCAGTCAGCTTGGTTTGTTGAAGGATCTGAAGGACTCAATAATGGCTATATATATTTATTCATAGACACCACATGTGGTTAAAAATAGTAAACCTGTCCTGTCTTGGCGAACAATGATCCTCACACTGGTTTCTCTGTGCTCAATGTCTCCCTGCTCTGTCACTCTTTATGTAATCTTTCTCCCCCCCCCCCCATGTTCAAATACAGACCTGCTCATTTTACCACCTGCAGGCAGAGGAGATTAGTTTAATTTGGCATCACGTTCAGTACGGACATTGTGGATCGAAGGGTCTGTTCCCATGCTGTACTGTTCCATGTTTCGTTTAGATTATTATTGTCATCTGTTCCGAGGTACAGGGTCAAGCTTTTTGCCTGCTATCCAGTCAGTGAAAAGATGATAGATCTTTTTTCACACAGAGAGTGGAGAATCTCTGGAACTCTCTGCCACAGAGGGTAGTTGAGGCCAGTTCATTCATTATTTTAAGAGGGAGTTAGATGTGGCCCTTGTGGCTAAGGGGATCAGGGGGTATGGAGAGAAGGCAGGTACGGGATACTGAGTTGGATGATCAGCCATGATCATATTGAATGGCGGTGCAGGCTCGAAGGGCCGAATGGCCTACTCCTGCACCTAATTTCTATGTTTCTATGTTTCTATAATTACAAATGTACAGATCCAAGATAAAAGGGTACAATGTTTCATGCTACAAAGGGTTTTTACATTAAATGTAAGATAAAGCCCAGTAAAGTCCAATTAAAGATAGGTCTCCAATGAGGTAGATGGGAGGTCAGGACCTGTCACTGGTTGGTCCAGTTCCTGATAACAGCTGGGAAGAAATTGCCCCTGAACCTGGAGGCGTGCGTTTCTAAGCTTCTGTCCCACATGCCTGATAGGAGTGGGAAGACAAGGGAGTGACCATGGTGAGACTAGTCTTATGTTGTTGGTGACCTTATCGAGGCAGCGTGAAGTGTGGATGGCTTCGACGGAAGGGAGGTTGGTTTGTGTGATGGTCTGGGCTGCGACTGCAGCTCTCTGCAATCTCTTGCCGTCTTGGGTGGAGCTCTTCCCCAAACCATGCCGCAATGCATCCCGACAAAATGCTTTCTACGGCCCATCTGTAGAAGTCGTTGTGGGTTGTATGCAATCTCCAAAACCTTAACAAAGTCCTTCTTCTTTAACACGGCAGCTTGTTTGACCTTTTGATCATTAGTTTAGTCTGATGCAGACCAGTCACAACCTGAAACACCAACTTTTGTCTCCACAGAGGCCGCTTCAGTTCAACGTTTTGAGGCCCTGGTGTTCGTTTGGAGAAGATTTTTGTCCAAAGAGTTATTTTCTTTACATATGACAGTGGGCTGGATAGTAGACTTTGAGAAGCTAGTTTAAGGAAGTGGGGAGGGTGAAAATTTAATTGACATATCTCCCATAAACTGAAACAGGAGCTGAAACATTCATCCTACGCTCAACATTAGGAAAATCCCATGTTGCAGACACGTAAATTGTTTCCAGAACTGTTGCGCTAAATGCCGATAACGATATTCTGCACACTCTATCTTTCCCTTCACTCTACCTATTGTACTTGAGTTTGGCTGTACTTGAGATTGCATTTACGTATAGTATTATCTGACTTGACTGGGTAGCAACAAACAAAAAAGCTTTTCACTCTACCCCAATGCATATGACAAGAATAAGCCTAAACCGAAATTTTAAGAATTAGTGATATTTTCTGATGTATGATGCCATTCAGAGGGCTAAGGGGAGGGGGAGGGGAGAGAAGGGTTGGTTCACAACAACAGTATCATTTTTTCAGGAACTATTAATCCTCCAACTTCATATCAATGTTTACCGTCTGCTGAGGGATGGGCCGCGTAGAAATCCCTCCGTCTCTTCATCTCATCTGCAAAAGAAACAGAATGAGTGCAGAATGTTTAGATCCAAACCACCAAAAAACGGCTTAAGATGGCAAACAAGGTGTCAGGAATTTTCCTACCTTTGAAAAGCCCCGGAACTAATTTATAGACTATATCTTGTAATGTTTTGTCAGCCCTGTGGGCAAGAAAAAGGACAAGTGGTTGTAAGGAAATGGAAAATAGGTTAGAGCAGATCCATAAAACCATTTTGGAGGAAATTAAATCAAATTATTTATAGAAGAAAATTTGAGCATTTATTTCCCATAGTTAGATCCCATATACATAATTGTCGTTCATTAATCATTAGTCAAAATATGACTCCCAACTATTGATTTTAATTCTTAAAAATAAAACACAAAGTGCTGGAGTAACTCAACGGGTCAGGCAGCATCAGCAGAGGGATTGGATAGGCAACATTTTGGGTCACGACCCCTTTTCAGAGTGATTCAATCCGACTGTGGAATTGTCCCAACGCGATATGTCTCCTGTCCATGTCCTCCAGAGATGCTGTCTGGCCCACTGAGTTACTGCTCAAGTCTCCAGCATCTGCCGTTCCTCGTGTCTAAAAGTAGAAGTTGGACTGATGACAGGAACAAGATTTGGAGTTTGCGTTCATTAAAAAATGTGATTTCCTCCACAATTAAAATGACCAGAAAAATGGTTTGACATAATAAAACATCTGACAACAAATCTCCCCAAACATGGATCCACATGATACCTGGCATCAGAACTCACCTAATGCTAAGAAGGGGTCTAGTTTTGTGCACCTGTACATCACAAATGGGGCAATATTTGTTGGTCTCCAAGTAGCGAACGATACAGGTTTTACAAACTGCAAGGGTTTTGACAAAAAAGTGAAGATTATTAGATATGGAAAGTATATTAAATTATTGAAGCACATATAAGTATGATATGCCATTCTATAAACTTGACCATAACAAACTTGACAATAACAGGTACACGATGTCATATAAAGGGACATCATTTTGCTCATAATATACAACACAAGTGTTCAAAGACATACAGGTTTGTAGGTTAATTGACTTGGTAAAATTGTCCCTTGTGTGTGTAGGGAAGTGTTAATGTGTATGGGGATCGATGGTCGGTGCAGACTTGATGAGCCGAAGGGCCTGTTTCTGTACTATATCTGCAAAACTAAAATTAAAACTAAAACTGTGTACAGCATCGTGGGCTGAAGGGCCCATTCCTCTTTACACTTCTATAATTTTAAATGACTGATCATTTTCTATTTGTGTTTCGAATCAACTAACTATTTCCCTTTTTGTTTTGTCTCGGCTCAATGTAAAAGCCTTCTAACATGTTCACTGAGTGATTGGGGTTCATTTGAACTATTTAAAAAGATACACCTGCCTGGGAGTTTAAGAGAAAGGCACGTCAATATGAATGATATGAAACAATACTTCTAAATATTCAGAAACAGCTAAAGATGTGTTGGGTTCATATCAAGAACACACACAGAGGCTCAACATCTCTTGCCCAGAGTCAGGTAATCGAGGACCAGAGGACATAGGATTAAGGTGAAGGGGGAAAGATTTAATAGGAATCTGAGGGGTAACTTTTTCACACAAAGGATGGTTGGTGTATGGAACGAGCTGTCAGAGGAGGCAGGGACTATTGCAACATTTAAGAAACAATTCGACAGGTAGGTCTGGCTTCAAGGGATGTAGGCCAAACGCAGGCAGGTAGGACTAGTGTAGATGGGACATGTTGGTCGGTGCAGGCAAGTTGGGCTGACAGGTCTGTTTCCAATTTGTATGACTTTATGGCCCTTTCAAAGGGGAAAAAAACTGCAATAATCAAAGCCGGAAATGGTAGGATGGGGCTGAAGCCCAGTTTTTAGACGTTGGAATGTTTTTTTTTAATCATTTAACGGTTTGAAATAAAGAATTAATAATAATAATGAAAATAATAAAATTCTAATAGAATAATTTTCCAACTCCGGTAGTAAATAAACTTTTTTTTTTCGCTCCTAATTTTCTTTACCTATTTTTAGGATGTTCGAAAATTGAATAAAATAAACACTTAAGAAATTAGTAAATTTATGTTTTTTGCTCGTGTGACAAAATAAATTATATATGGGAGAATAAGACGAAAATTATCCCAAAAAAACACAAGAAAATGTAGTCGAGGGTGAATGAAATTTTGATGAAAGATCAAGGGATGAATGGCACTGAAATAGTTTAAGATGCACTGGCTTAGAGTGTGACTGGGAACATATTCTAAGCCACTGCTCAACATACTGATGTCGCCTTTCATTAATATTCGGCAGGTTACAAATTGTGGCACGCCGCCATGACAACCCGGTGCAAGACACCAAGCTGGAGTTTGCACACAGAGAGACAGAGGCTTGTTGCATTCAGGTAAAGTTAGTAAAAACCTTCTTCTAACGTTGCTCTCACCGTTTGCAAAATTCGCCTCGACTTGCAAAGGGAAACATAGTTGGCAGCGCGCAATAGATTATGCATTCCTGTGTATTTTCAAGTATTTTGTATGATGGGCAATTGGTTTTGCACGGATTTTATAGAGCTCGCGAAACAACTGGTAAACAACACTGTGGCGCAGCTGGTGGAACTGCTGGCTCGCGGCGGCGTCAGAGACACGAGTTCGATCCTGACCTCGGATGTTGTCTGCGTGCACGTTCCCCCTGTGACGGCGTGGGGTTTCGGTGGATCCCAAAGACGTGCGGGGCTGCAGGTTAATTGTCCCTCTGCAACTTGCCCCTATTGTGCAGGGAGTTGATGAGCAAGTGGGATAACATAGAACCAGTGTGAACGGGTGATCGGCGTGGTCTCGGTGGGCTGAAGTGCTTGTTTCCATGCTGTGTGTCTCTAAAATGTACTAACCTAAACTCAACACGCCGTCTTTTTGCATCTATCTTAAGCTAAACCCGTGGTTCAATTAGCCCATAAATTAGTCGCCTTGATCTCTGTGCTTGCTAACAATAAACGTTTTAAAATGGACTAACACACAAAATATTCCAACGCACAAAAAACACATTTGTGTATTGAAATTTTCCTAGGTTTATAATTGCGTTTGTATCCCATGCACCCTTTAAAACCGTGAGGTGTTTCATTCGGATATATATATATATATAGAACGCAGTGAATGATAGATGCTTGCAAAAGTGTCTTGGGTGGGACGAGAAGGTGAGAGATGGCAGGACTCAAAACACTTTTCCTCCACACACACACACACACACACACACACACACACACGCACACACACACACACACACATCGTGGCTTCATGGCATTCCAGAGAGTTCGGTGACAAGTCGAGAACTTGAAAATTCACGTGAGAATTGTAAGCAAGTCGCGAGTGGTCGAGTGAGTCTACACACACACAGTGCAGTGCATAGCGTGGGGGATGAGAAGGTGCTTTATCTGGAGAACGGGCCCAGGTGGCAGTGTTTAGGTTGTCGCGATTTAACCGTTGTCCGCTGTTTTAATGTATATTCTTGGGCATCTGTGAGTTATTTCAAACCTGTAATTTAATTTTGCGATTGCGATTATTTAATGACTTGCGATGAGGTTGTGAGATTGTAACCCAGGTCTGTGTTTACAGGGTCAGGTTTGGCAGGAGCATAAAATTGATTGGTGTTGGTTCAGGAAGAAAAAAAAACAACAGACCTTTGACATTGATCATAGGTGCAGAACAAAATCTAGGACTTGTCTGTGTATTAATCATCTAGAATATTATTGCCACGCAGCAACAAATCTATGGCAATCTAATTATGTGCAGAATAAGCTTTAGATGCATTGAAAAAGTAAAGCTATTGAACAGGATGACTTTGAGTCGATGTTGATCTTAAACAATCTCAATTAATGGTCTACAACTAACATCTCAAACTAGATCGAATAATCTTCAAAGGTCGTTTGGATTTATACGATTCAATTTCTTTGTCTGATTTCTCGGATGGTTTTGATACTCAATCTAAGTCAGTGACGATAAGTTGTTGGAGACAAATGTTCATGCATAAAGTAGAATTGTTCTTGAGTTTGGCATCATTGTATTTATGTATAGTATTATCTGATTTAATTACATAGCCTGAAAAACAGATATTTTTTTTAAATCACAGGTAGAAGCTGGATTAACTCAGCGGGACAGGCAGCATCTCTGGAGAGAAGGAATGGGTGACGTTTCGGGTGGAGACCCTTCTTCAGACCCGAAACTTTTCTCCGGAGATGCTGCCCATCCCGCTGAGTTACTCCAGCTTTTTGTCTCAATAAACAATGGACAATAGGTGCAGGAGTAGGCCATTCGGCCCTTCGAGCCATTCAATGTGATCATGTCTGATCATCCCCAATCAGTACCCCGTTCCTGCCTTCTCCCCATATCCCCTGACTCCGCTATTTTTAAGAGCCCTATCTGGCTCTCTTTTGAAAGCATCCAGAGAACCTGCCTCCACCTGAGGCAGAGAATTCCACAGACTCGCCGCTTTCTGTGAGAAAAAGTGTTTCCTAGTCTCCGTTCTAAATGGCTTACTCCTTATTCTTAAACTGTGTGGCCCCTGGTTCTGGACTCCCCCAACAGCGGGAACATGTTTCCTGCCTCTAGCGTGTCCAAACCCTTAACAATCTTAACCGTCTCTGTCTTCGGTTGAAACCAACATCAGCAGTTCCTTCCTGCTCGTTTCAATTATACCTCGGCACATGTGACATCGGCATGTTATACCTCGGCACATAAGCCTAACCCTTGTGGCACGGTTTGGTGTATTATCTCGACAAATCGCTTCCCATCCATTACAGGAATAAACATATACTCTTATTTGATTCCAGACAGATCTTAAATAACAAATAAATGTAACAGTGTATGAATGAACGGTCAACTAAATGATGTAACTAAATGGCCGGGTTCCAATGTGAAAATCTGCACTCAGTTAAGAATTTCATTATTACACATTTAAAATGCGATTTCATACCAATAATTTATAGGGAAGTTTTATCTTGAAAATCCCAACTGCAGTGTAAATTTAAACTCTGCGAGTGGACAGAATGATATCCAGTCTCAGTGATATCATGAAATTAAACGATTTCAATGAATATGTGTGATTTAAAAAAAATACCAACTGACGGTCTACTAGTGACTGGGGACAACTTTGTGGTGGCAGTTTTGCACGTGTCTGTATTGTTCACATTGGCCAGACTTGAACGGAGAGAGGAGCTTGTTACCTTGCTGGGGGGGGGGGGGGGGGGGGGGGGGGGGGGGGGGGGGGGGGGGGGGGGGGGGGGGGGGGGGGGGGGGGGGGGGGGGGGGGTAGGTGAGATTTACCAGGGCTTTAGCAGAATGGAGGGATTATGCGGACCAACAAGAAGCCGAACAAAGCTCCAGCTGTTCCAACGCGTCACAATAGCCGTCCGATCGTGTTGCAGCTTGTGTTTTTTTTTCCTCTCTCTACCTCGACGGAGGTTTCGATGGTCCGTTCGCGGACGCGGGGGGTGAGTTTCGGGTGATGGCGGAAAGTCGATGATAATGGAGTGTTGTTGCGGAACTATGGTGGCGGAACTCTGCACTTGTGAAACTCCCAGAATGGGTGTTTGGCGACCCATTGGGTATAATATTGCTAAGATGAATGGGGTACCGAGGAGACGGACTGACGCTCGGTGCAGCCAACGCCAAGCCTCTGTGGGGGAGGACCACAGGCGAGGGTCCTTCCGCTGCTGGACATGGTGGGGGGCTGGGGGGAGGGGGTTGGAGACGCCCCTCAAAATAAGGGAAGGGATTTCACGCCAGTGGAAGGGGTGTGGGGTAAAATTGCGATTTGGGGAGTGAATTCAATATTGAATATAGCCACCAAGCATCTCGGGTGGAGTTTGTTTTAGCACGGTATCTGCATAGTAAATATTTATTACTTGAATAAAATCTATTTTGAAACATTTTTTTAAAAAGCACGCGAGCTCCCGAGCCCCAGCAGTTTCATGAGTCAGGGTGATGTTTAAAATATGTTGAGTCACCAACAAAGACACATCGTGATGTTAAGGAGGCAATCAGGTGAACTACTGGGGGCATTCGGCAACAAAAAAAGGTATCTAGCAACATAATTCCCCGGTCCGTTGAGTTGTTTCGGATTGACTAATGTTACCATTCGAAAACCTAAATAAGCCAGACGTTTTTTTAATCTATTAGTCGTGTAAAAATAAATAAAATCTCATGACGTTGTACATTTCTCAGTGAGGCTAGCTCGCTTAATTGTCATTCTCTGTGAAGAGAATGTCTTCAAAAGAACAATACAAAGGCACAATATCTTAAGGTAGCATGCACTGGGATTGCAGACATACTTATTATACATACGATTCATAACTTGAGATTTCAAGGGTGAAACTGCTTCAAAAACGAAAACGACTTGACAAAGACAATTGACTGAGGTTGGAATGATTTAAACATATAAAATGCATGCTTAAAATGAACTCACATGAGTGTAGGCATTCTATGATAGTTGTGGCGTCTATAAAATATCCCCCGCACAGGGCACACATCAGATGAGGGTTGAGCTCTGTAATTTTGATGCGAGTAGTTCTGTGCATGTTAAATGCAGGGGACTCTGGAGAGATAAGAAAGCAACTTATACATTGACGTATTGGGTCAGGGGCGATGCTGTCCGTGTACAAGTCTCGTATCAATATTCAGAGGAGGCCCTTTAAGTCAAGTCAAGTCAAGTCACATTTATTTATATAACACATAAAAAAAAAACAACTCTCATTGGCCAAAGTGCTTTACATTTGTTATAAGAATAGTCTAAACAAACAAACGACATACATATATACATGTAGCCCTCGCTCAGTGGACGCCGGGAAAGGCTTGGGAGTGTAGATAAGATTTTAGTCTCGACTTAAAGGTGTCGATGGAGGGGGCAGTTTGTTCTGATGGGAAGGGGGATGCTGCTGTTCCACAGTCTAGGAAACTGCAACCGCAAAGGCACGGTCGCCCCTGAGCTTATGCCTAGACCGCGGGATATTCAGCAACCCCAAGTCGGCCGATCTGAGGGGCCTGGAGGTGCAGTGGTGGGTGGGAAGACTTTTAATGTAGGAGGGGGCAAGCCCATTGAGGGCTTTGTAGACATAGAGGAGGGTCTTGAAATGTATACGGAACCGCACAGGGAGCCAGTGGAGAGAGGCCAGGATCGGGGTGATGTGGCCCCTGTTTCGGGTGCCCGTCAGGAGTCTCGCTGAAGTCGCCTCCCGCAACAACAAGAGTTTAAAGGAAGCTCTCGACCCAAAACATCGCCTGAAGAAGGGTCTCGAACCCCCCCAAACGTCACCTATCCGTGTTCTCCAGAGATGCTGAAGATAGACACAAAATGCTGGAGTAACTCAGACTTAGGAAGGGTCTCGACCCGAAACGTCACCCATTCCTTCTCTCCAGAGATGCTGCCTGACCCGCTGAGTTGCTCCAGCATGTTGTGTCTATCGTCAGTGTGTCTGTCTGCAATTCCTATCCTCCACTTCTCCAGAGATGCTGCCTGACCCGTTCTACGGAAGATTCCAGCATCTGCAGTTCCTTCTGCACCCTGCAACATTCCGCCCGCTTAATTTCACATTGACTTACTCTTAAATTCGACACAATTAGAACTTTCTGAATTCCAAGCATTGTTGACGAGAGAACTGAGGGAGGGGGGTCATTCAGAGAGCCTGGGAGTGATGTCCTTCAAATAGAAGATAGACACAAAATGCTGGAGTAACTCAGCGGGTGAGGCAGCATCTATGGAGATAAAGGGTTGGTGACATGACATTTCGGGTGGGCTCCTTTAATAAAAGCGTCACCTATTCCTTCGCTCCATAGACGCTGCCTCACCCGCTGAGTTTCTCCAGCATTCTTGTCTACCTAAAATGTAGTCGGAGACAGTGAAGATTGGCCGGGGAACTTGGATGGGGAGGGGGAGGGGGGGGGGGGGGGGGGGGGGGGGGGGGGGGGGGGGGGGGGGGGGGGTTGTCAATAGAGTGAAAGCAATGGTTACTTGAAGTTAGAGAAGTCAGTGTTCATACCGCAGGGGCTTAAGCTGCCCAAGTGAAATATGAGGTGCTGTTCCTAAAATACATTTTTCAAAGTTCTTGAAATAGATGAACGAAATTACGTCTTTGTTGTGCGTGGGGGGTGGGGGGGGGGGGGGGGGGGGAGGGATGTACACAAGACAGGCTTGGGGTAAAGCGAGGTGAGAGAGACACTGGAAACGTTTTAACACGCGAGAATATTGCAATGCCCTAAAATGAACTACATAGACACAAAAATGTTGGAGTGACTCAGCGGGTCAGGCAGCACCTCTGGAGATAAAAGGCTAGTGACATTTCGGGTCGGTTCCTTTAATAAAAGCATTGTAATCATATGGCGGACCAGGCAACATCTGGTGAAAGAGAAGCGGGTAATGTTTCAGGTGAGTTTCACCACGCTTCACAATGACATGGATATAACACCCGTTATCGCTGGAAGCTCAATTAACGCAGTCGGGCAAAGTCCACAGTATAATAGGGATAGACAGAGTTGACGTGGGGGATAGACAGAGTTGACGTGGGGGATAGACAGAGTTGACGTGGGGGATAGACAGAGTTGACGTGGAGGGATAGACAGAGTTGACGTGGAAAAGCTGTTCCCACTGAGAGTAGGGAAGATTCAAACAAGGGGACATGACATGAGAATTAAGGGACTGAAGTTTAGGGGTAACATGAGGGGGAACTTCTTTACTCAGAGAGTGGTAGCTGTGTGGAATGAGCTTCCAGTGAAGGTGGTGGAGGCAGGTTCGTTTTTATCATTTAAAAATAAATTGGATAGTGTTATGGATGGGAAAGGGAATGGAGGGTTATGGTCTGAGCGCAGGTATATGGGACTAGGGGAGATTATGTGTTCGGCACGGACTAGAAGGGTCGAGATGGCCTGTTCCGTGCTGTAATTGTTATATGGTTATATGGTTATATAAAGCCCCTGTCCCACTTAGGAAACCTGAACGGAAACCTCTGGAGACTTTGCGCCCCACCAAGGTTTCCGTGCGGTTCCCGGAGGTTTTTGTCAGTCTCCCTACCTGCTTCACTACCTGCAACCTCCGGCAACCACCTGCAAACCTCCGGGAACCGCACGGAAACCTTGGGTGGGGCGCAAAGTCTCCAGAGGTTTCCGTTCAGGTTTCCTAAGTGGGACAGGGGCAGACTTGATAGAAACTGCGTTGATATATCTGTCTGCTCACCGCGAGTTTAACAACAGAATAGGGATCATTTATTTTATAATTCAAACCCTTTCCTGGGGCTCAATATTGTCAGCGAGACACGGGTACATTTGGCATTCCCTGGTTGAATAGCCCCTCCCAACCCAGACCATCCCCCTCCCCGGGTACCTTCTCCTGCAACCGCAGGAGATGCAACACCTGTCCCTATACCTCCTCCGTCCAACGACCCCGGCAGTCCTTACAGGTGAGACTTACACCTCCTCCAACCTCATCTACTGTATCCGTTGATCAAGGTGTTGAACTATTAGACATCGGCGAGACCAAACGTAGACTGGGCGATGATTTCGCGGGACACCTTCGCTCAGTCCGCCTGGATCTACCTGATCTCCCGGTTGCTGGACACTTTCAATTCTCCTTCCCATTCCCACACTGACCTCTCTGTCCTCGGTCTCCTCCATTGTCGGAGTGAGGCTAAACGCGCGTCTCATACTTAGACAAAAGTGCTGGAGAAACTCAGCGGGTGCAGCAGCATCTATGGAGCGAAGGAAATAGGCAACGTTGCCTATTTCCCCCGCTCCATGCAAAGAGTTGAACAATCTCCACTATAGGAAATAGGCAACGTTTCGGGCCGAAACCCTTCCGGGTTTCGTCCCGAAACGTTGCCTATTTCCTTCGCTCCATAGATGCTGCTGCACCCGCTGCGTTTCTCCAGCATTTTTGTCTACCTTCGATTTTCCAGCATCTGCAGTTCCTTCTTAAGCATGTCATATATATCGCTCGGGCAGCTTACAACCCACGGGTGTGAATATTGATTTCTCTAAGTAACCCCGGCATTCACTGTCTCTCCACCCCTCCCCCACCCAAGATATACAGCTTCTCATTCCCTTTCTCGTGACTCAGTCTGAAGAAGGGTCTCGACCCGAAACGTCACCCATTCCTTGTCTCCAGAGATGTTGCCTGTCCAGCTGAGTTACTCCAGCATGCTGTGTGTCTATCTTCATTTGGCATTCCGCTGTACAGTGGAATTGAACGTATTTCAGCCGGCATAATTATATTTTAACAGAATTAGAGAATAGATCTGGTTTAGGAGAATAAAAATCGCGTCCAATCCCGCTCAGATTTAATGAACTGCGGTGTACAGTATCTCTGGAACTCTGCCACAGAGGGTAGTTGACGCCAGTTCATTGGCTATATTTAAGAGGGAGTTAGATGTGGCCCTTGTGGCTAAAGGGATCAGGGGGTATGGAGAAAAGGCAGGGATGGGATACTGAGTTGGATGATCAGCCATGATCATATTGGATGACGGTGCAGGCTCGAAGGGCCGAATGGCCTACTCCTGCACCTATTTTCTATTTTCTATGTTACAGTATCAAGCTTTCTGGGTGCAGAGATTTCTATCTATTTTATGATATGTCAATTGCTGATTGCTGCTATTTGGGTGGGGGATATCCGTAATATTTAGTTTTAAAAAAACATGATACTGATGAATCCTGAAAAACGAATATTTCATAAATTTACCACAAGGTTTGTTAAGTATGTATTTGTAATTGATCCCCCCCGCAAAAAAAAATTTTGTGTGTTGTGCAATGGGGGGTGGTGAGGGGGGGGGGGGGGGGTATATGGGGGGGGGGGGGGGTCATATTGGGGGGGGGGGGGGGTGACCTGGCAGTAGGTAACCGGCCCGCCAGACTTCCCCCAAACGCTAACACATTTGTCATGTATAGTGCTTCCCATTCGCTAGATATACTCGCTTTACCTCAAATGTGTCTGTAGATATAGACGCGGTTACCAGGCAACTGGGTAGAAACAGCAGTGTGTGAGTGAGTGAGTGTGCGTTACCCACTCCTGTACTTAAGCACGTTTCTCAAACACTGCGTTACATCAGCCACTCCGCAAAGTTGTACACGCTGACAACATCCCTCCACTGCTTTCTGCTCTTCTCCCATGCACGCACTGGCCCTCCAGCCACAAGCTGATTCGTTCTAAGAGCAGAATTTAGCCGTTCGGACCCACTCCATGACTGATCTATCTTTCCCTCTCAACCCCATATCCCGTCTTCTCGCCATCACCCCTGACACCCGTCAAACACCCGATCATCGTCGCTCGGAAAGGAAACAAACGTATGAAGAATTTCTACCCGAAAACGTCACCCGTTCCTTCTCTCCAGAGACGCTGCCTGTCCTGCTGAGTCACTCCAGCATTTTGTGTTTCTCTTCAGTGTAAACCGCCAACTAACTGCAGTCGCTTCTGACACATTTGATAGCTGTCCACGTTCAACATTTGACCGGACAATATATTTCGCCGTCGGGGTCGTTCTAACCGTAACCCCAAAACCATTCATTCTGACGTTATTCGCGTGGACCATTCGTTCACAGATGATCGCGCCCCCCTGGTTTGTTCAGACGTAGACAATTTGGGGGTGGGAGATTGCAACCTTCACGTTGTCCGCCCTGTTTCGACGAATGCAGTCAACCCGGCGCGCACAATCAAATAACATCAAATAGAAGACGTTATCCTACAACTCCAGGCTGTGCACGCCATACGCAAGGAGAAGAAGAAGATGGACAAATTATTGATTAGGGCGGGTGTCGAGGGTTATGGGGAGAAGGCAGGAAAATTGGATTAGGAGGCAGAGATCAGCCATGATTGAATGGCGGAGGAGACTCGATGGGCCGAACGGCCTAATTCTACTGCTATAACTTGTGTTCAGCGGTGCTTCAGCCCTGAGCGCCACCGGAGCAAAGATTGCTGGAGTAACTCAGCGTCAGGAGCTTTGGAGATAGACTCAGATTGCTGGAGTAACTCAGCGGGTCAGGCAGCATCTTTGGAGATAGACTCAGATTGCTGGAGTAACTCAGCGGGTCGGGCAGCATCTTTGGAGATAGACTCAGATTGCTGGAGTAACTCAGCGGGTCAGGCAGCATCTTTGGAGATAGACTCAGATTGCTGGAGTAACTCAGCGGGTCAGGCAGCATCTCTGGAGATAGACTCAGATTGCTGGAGTAAGTCAGCGGGACTTCTCTGACAGCATCTCTGAAGAGCAAAAATGGGCGACGTTTCGGGTCGAGGTCCTTCTTCAGACTGAAATGTACGGGAAAAGTCACTTTTCGGGTCTCGACCCGAAACGTCACCCATTCATTCTCTTCGGAGATGCTGCCTGGCGCGTTGGGTTACTCCAGCATGTTGTGTCCATCTTCGGTTTGAGACTGATTGCTGCATAAAACGGTCATACATTAGAACACTGCTCACGAGAGTAGATATCTATCTACCCAGCATTTACCCCGCCACACATCTAGTAACAAGAACTGCAGATAGAAACATAAACATAGAAACTAGGTGCAGGATGAGGCCATTGGGTCCTTCGAGCCAGCGCCGCCATTCATTGCAATTAAGGCTGATCGTCCCCAATCAATAACCCGTGCCTGCCTTCTCCCCATATCCCTTGACTCCACTAGCCCCCCTAGAGCTCTATCTAACTCTCTCTTAAATCCATCCAGTGATTTGGCCTCCACTGCCCTCTGTGGCAGGGAATTCCACAAATTCACAACTCTCTGGGTGAAAAAGATTTTTCTCACCTCAGTCTCAAATGGCCTCACCCTTTATTCTAAGAGATGTTGGTTCGTGCACAAAAGGACACAAAGAATGCTGGAGGAACTCAGCAGGTCAAGTCTCATCCAGACTGGAGAAGGGTCCCAAGACAAGGAACGTCACCTCTCCTTGTTCTCCAGAGATGCTGCCTGGCCCGTTGCACAACTCCAACACGTAAGGTGCAAACCAGCACATGCAGTTCCTTGTTATAACATGCACAACAACTCACCCCGACACCCCCCCCAACCGGGCCTCTGGTTAAGACCAAACAGAAAGGTGCAGTCAGTCGGTTCCCAAAAGCAAAAACTGTGTTTATTAATGTACAAACCTCACCAGCTCCACTCCCATACAACAGCTAACCATGGAATGGCGCCGCTGCACTAAGATCATAGAGGCTTCACTGCCGGCGGAGGGTGTTTCCATGGGATAGCCACTGAATTACAGGCAGCGGACAAGAGGAGGCAATGTTCCCTCACCCAGGCTACATTGGCATTACACAATACTACACTGCCGCCTCGGTTACTTATTAGCCGAACGGTTTAAGAACCTTATGTAATGGGTCATGGGAAATTATTGGAATGGGGGAAGAACGGATGATAAATATTCACCAGTCGAGTGTAGAGTTGATTAAGAATGTTGGTCTCACACGCACGTACACACTCATAAACACGCACGCACACACA
>NC_073403.1:3143596-3146096 GCF_028641065.1 Leucoraja erinaceus | reverse complement strand
ATTTTGTCTACCAGTGAAACAGCCGAAGTAGCTCAACAGGTCAGACAGTATTTCTAGAAAGTAGACAACAATGCTGGAGAAACTCCGCGGGTGCAGCAGCATCTATGGAGCGAAGGAAATAGGCAACGTTGCCTATTTCCTCCGCTCCATGCAAAGAGTTGAACAATCTGCACTATAGGAAATAGGCAACGTTTCGGGCCGAAACCCTTCCGGGTTTCGTCCCGAAACGTTGCCTATTTCCTTCGCTCCATAGATGCTGCTGCACCCGCTGAGTTTCTCCAGCACTTTTGTCTACCTTCGATTTTCCAGCATCTGCAGTTCTTTCTTAAACACGATGGTCTGAAGAAGGGTCTCGACCCGTAACGTCATCCATTCCTCCTCTCTGCCTGTCCCCGCTGAGTTACTCCAGCACTCTGTGTCTATCTTCGGTGCAAACCAGCCAGCATCTGCAGTTTCCTTCCAACACAATCACCCAAGAAGCACCTGACGTTCCCTGATCATTAGACGCGGTACAAAAAAGTGACGTGTGTGGTGGTGTCACAAATCATCTTTGCGCTCCAATACGGCCTGAGGTGCAGGTTGGGGGAAAAATAACCTCTCGGCTCTAACAATGGGTCGGTATATTTTCATCAACATGAATACAACGAGTATCTGAATGTGGTGGAGAGGTGGGGGGGTTGATCAATGTGTTAAAACCTCTTTTCACTGTTAAATCTATGCCATCTACAATCATCTCAACCCATTCCTTCTCTCCAGAGATGCTGCCTGACCCGCTGAGTTACTCCAGCCTTTTGCGTTTGCCTTCACCCTTATAACAGATACGTTAACGCTACATGCTGGATATTATCTCTACAGATCATCTTCAGGAAGAAATTCAACAGAGACAACTTTTACACAATAAATGTAGACAATTTGATTGCCTTAATTATTTTTTGTCATAAACAGTGCACTGCATTGATAGTTATTATTGATTCAAAAGGAATGTCCAATATGTGTATCCCCCTATCGATAAGGCCACACAGAAACAGGCAGTCACAACTCAAATCCGTACATCTCAACGCTTGCAAGTCAACAAACAATGTGGGCCTTGTAGCGAGGACGTTGCCAGCTTAGTGTTCACTGCAGCCGATTGGAGAGTCTTAAACAGACTGTCTGGTCAAGAGGATTTATTACATAAATAGTCTTAAAGAAAGTCAGCGTCGGTCAATATTAAGATGTCTGTCTATAGAGGTGAGCTATGAGCTTTTTAGACCGTATGACTCCCACGGGAGCGAACCGCGGTTCAAGCCTGGCCGAGAGACACGGGGATATTACCCCCCCCCCACCCCCCCCCCCCCTTCCTCGCCCCCCTACCTTCCATTCCTGGTCCCCTATGACCCGTGAGCTTGCTTTTCAGTGCAAGGGCAACCCAGCTTCCAAGCGCGGCGCACTCAGTACTGCACAGCGCGGTGGAATGGAGGCCGGCGGAGTAAATTAAAACCACTTCGCCTTTGGCACTTTCAGGTCAATTTCACAAACACCAACCGAATTGTTGCCAACCTATTATTGAGATGATAACAGACGAAATTGTCAATGTTACTTTTACAGAAAGATGCACACACACAAAAAAATCAACATTGTACTCCATACATCGCGTGACGAATATTAGATAAAATGAATATAATTCTGAAGTCTGAATAACTCTGAAGAAGGGTCTCGACCCGAAATGTCGCCTATTCCTTTTCTCCAGAGACGCTGTCCGACCCGTTCTCTTACTCTAGCTCGGTTGTGTCTAAACCAGCATCTGCAGTTCCTTCCTGAATATAATACCACGAGTGTTTAAACATGAAACATTTCGCTGTCGACACAAGGAACTGCAGATACTGGAATCCCGTGTTGTTGCACACTAAGTGCTGGAGTAACTCAGCGGTAGGGTCGGCCAGGCAGTGTCTCTGGAGGAGATGGGTCCTCTACTGATGCTGCCTGACCGGCGCGCTGAATAACTCCAGCGCGTTGTGTTTTACACATGTTTCCACTGCCTGACGCTGTGGGGCCCAGTTCTACCCTGGAACGAACCGGTAGAATAGATGTCTGTGATGTTGCTGCTGCTGCTGCTGTACGGGTTGCCGAATGTGTCAGAATGCAGTTACTTTCCTTTTGACAGGCAAACGCACGATTTCATTCCTATGAGTAAAACGCTTCGAATCTCACGCATGCCTCACACAAACACCCAGCCTCGTCATACCTAAAACTCACAAGAGGCAGGATATTCATAATTTTGTTTTTAAGTGTAGCGGCAGCGAAAAGAACACAACAGTGATCATCTTTAAGAAGAGATTTGACTTTTAAAGAACTCTAATTGACGGATCGCAAACAGGTCCACATTAAAGTGTAGGAAGGAACTGCTGACGCTGGTTTAACCCGAACACAAATTGCTGGAGTAACTCAGTGGGTCAGGCAGCATCTCTGGAGAGAAGGAATGGGTGACGTTTCGGATCGAGACCCTTCCTCAGAAGGCTCC
>NC_073403.1:3096096-3138596 GCF_028641065.1 Leucoraja erinaceus | reverse complement strand
CGAAACCCCGACTTGTTATATTGAGAAGCCGCGGAGCCAGTACTTGATGTGGGTTCAGTGAGGTGATGGAGTCGGGGGGGTGCTATTGGTGGCGGGGAAACATGAGTGGTACGTTGGAATGATTCTACAAATGGCGGCAACTGATCTACCGAATATCGTGTCGCACCAGAATTATCCACTGTTGTTTTCGAACGAGAAAAGGTTCCTCCCCCCCCCCCCCCCCCCCCCCCCAACTCTCGGTCTCGACACCTATTCCTTCTCTCCAGAGACGCTGCCTGACTCGCTGAGTTACTCCAGATTTTTGTGTCTATCGTCGAGAAAATGGTCACCGCAGCTTATGAACTACACGTTGTCGGTTCAAAGCGGCGGGTGATAGGGACTAGCGGTGGAGAGGCCGCTTGAGTTAAAACATTTGAGTGAAAACACAGAGTGTGGCTCGCCTTCGAGTTGGGAGAAACTTACCGGCGCATTTAGAAGGGGATTGCGTGGATATACCAAGATAAATCAATCGCAGGGTCACGGGGATGGGGCGGTGAAAATAGCTTGCCCGACAATGGGCCATCACAGACTTGATGGGTCGAACGGCTACTGTTGTACCCTGACCATTCCATCAGGTGGGAGTTGTGGTGTAAAACCATCAAGATGCCCCGCTCTTCACACGGACATCGATCTAGTTGTAATGTCTTTGTACCTCCGCAAACCCCCACAAATCTTCTTGTGATTAGGGTGGGTTTATAGAGCACGCGTCCTCTTTATACCTATCAATCCGGAGAAAATCAAACATGTTATTTTTCTGAGTTGTTAAATGCGAGCCGCTCGATTCTTGGATTGGATCGGATTAAACTAAGTCGATGTGGGTAAAAAAGAATTGGCCATTTCACCCGTTTCAATTGACGTTGCTTTGGTGAGATGCTGCATGTATCTTCTTCCCGGGGGTGGTCGGTAGGGAGTTATTCCGTCAAGCCGCTTACATTCTTTAGGGCTTCATACAGGCAATGCGATGCCCCAGTGTGGACAGATAGAAGCCGTGAATTCAGATACTAGACATCCATATAACAAGATGGAGATACAGTGGGTAGGAGGGAACTGCAGATGCTGGTTTTCACCGAAGATGGACACAAAATGCTGGAGTAACTCAGCGGGACAGGCAGCATCTCTGGCCGAGACCCTTCTGGAGATACAGTCTGAAGAAGGGGCCCGAGCCGAAACGCCGCCTACCCATTCCCTCCACAGATGCTGCCCGACCCGCTGTGTTTCCTCCAGCGCTCTGTGTTTCCATCAATGCACCAATCCTGCTAGTGACAAATTGAGATAATACCAAACGGGAAATATCACGCATATCCAGCTCGGAGGCGCGCGTCATCTTTGGTGTTTACACGCTGACCGGATCCCTGGGCAGTTCAAGACAGTTTCTGTTTCCAAATGACCCGGATCCATTTCGTTCCAACCAGCACTCGCAGATCCGGGCAGGTCGCTAAAGATCAGGTGGATTGAGGCCGCAGTACAGCGCCAGAGATCCGGGTTCGACCCTGACTATTGGTGCTGTCTGCACGGAGTTTGTACGTTCTCCCCGTGACCTGCGTTGGTTTCTCATAGGATATCCGGTTTCCTCCCACACTCAATAGACAATAGACAATAGACAATAGGTGCAGGAGTAGAGGCCATTCGTCCCTTCGAGCCAGCACCGCCATTCAATGTGATCACGGCTGATCATCCCCAATCAGTACGCCGTTCCTGCCTTCTCCCTATATCCCCTGACTCCGCTATTTTTAAGAGCCCTATCTAGCACTCCCTTGAAAGCATCCAGAGAACCTGCCTCCACCTGAGGCAGAGAATTCCACAGACATACTCCAATGACATACAATGTTAATAGGCTTGTTTTAACTGTCAATTGGCCCTAGTGTGTGTAGGATTGTTTAAGTGTGTGGGGATAGCTGGTCGGCGCTGATTCGGTGGGCCGAATGGCCTGTTTCCGCGCTCTATCTCTAAACTAAACTAAACTAAACGTAAGAGATAAGCCGAGCGCCCTTCCCAATGAAGTGGCCAACACAAATCAACATTTCTTTTAAATGGATCACGGCATTGATTTTTTCCCCGTGAACTCATGCTGTGAGTATTCTGGATCTTGGGATCCCTATAACTCCACAACGCCCAGTGTCTCTCACTGTGTCCTTTTGAAAGGCGCTATTGTATTGCTATGTAAGACCCTCCCCCCCCCCCCCCCCCCCCCCCCCCCCTCGCCCAGGAACATCTGTGGAAGAAGGAGCGCCTTTAATATGGCTACAATTTAATAACTGCAGAATACGTTAGCTTGGTGTGATCAGATTATGTTCCAATTTCGCCATTCGCCATGTGAATTGTCCAAAGAAGGGTCCCGACCCAAAGGATCGCCTGTCCATTCCCCCCACAGATGCTGCCTGACCCGCTGAGTTCCTCCAACACTTTGTTTCCACGGTTTTCTGTTTGTGTACAATGTCCTTTGACCCTGTCTCAGAAAATACAGGCACTGACATTCCTATTCATGCCATCAAATAGGTTCTCTTTTCGAGTTTTCTGCCCCCCATTTCCAAAAAAATTAAAGAATGGTCCCAAACAACTTCCACAGTGAAAAACAGTGGAAAAGGTTGATCAAGAAGGAACTGCAGATGCTGGAAAATCGAAGGTAGACAAAAGTGCTGGAGAAACTCAGCGGGTGCAGCAGCATCTATGGAGCGAAGGAAATAGGCAACGTTTCGGGCCGAAACCCTTCAGTTCTTCAACTATTCAACTCTTCAGATTTTGTCTACCAGTGAAACAGCCGAAGTAGCTCAACAGGTCAGACAGTATTTCTAGAAAGTACACAAAAATGCTGGAGAAACTCAGCTGGTGCGGCAGCATCTATGGAGCGAAGGAAATAGGCAACGTTGCCTATTTCCCCCGCTCCATGCAAAGAGTTGAACAATCTCCACTATAGGAAATAGGCAACGTTTCGGGCCGAAACCCTTCCGGGTTTCGTCCCGAAACGTCGCCTATTTCCTTCGCTCCATAGATGCTGCTGCACCCGCTGAGTTTCTCCAGCATTTTTGTCTACCTTCAATTTTCCAGCATCTGCAGTTCCCTCTTAAACAGTATTTCTAGAAACCTCGTCTGTCCATTCGCCGCACAGATACTTCCTGACCCGCTGAGTGACTCCTGCACTTCGTGTTTCACGTCTCAATCGCAAGATTCCGCGTGGTGGCATTCACGGGATTCCAGGCTTTTAATCAACACTAAATGGTTGCCTTTGAATATATGAGTCAATAACCCATTATCTGTTATTTGCACGTTATCAGTTTATTTATTCATGTGTGTGTGTGTGTGTGTTTATATATTTATATTATGGTATATGGACACACTGATCTGTTTTGTAGAAAATGCCTACTATGTTCTGTGTGCTGAAGCAAAGCAATAATTTCATTGTCCTATACAGGGACACATGACAATAAACTCACTTGAACATGAACTTGAACTTGAGTCTGACGGGCTAAGGGGGAGCCAGCGAGGGTTTCACATTGGGGCTGGCCCGACCCCTCCCTGCCCTAAAGGGGAACTAGACTGTTCACATTCGCCGCTTCTCCCTCGAATCCTTCCCCACAACAATATTTACACGTTGGACTTTGTTTTTCAGGCATTATACATTCTTATTAATAGAGGGAGATTGATGGAGCAATTGTGGCCGAGGTCGTGGAAACAATCTTTGCATGAATCCAGGCAATGTTATCCAATCTTGTCCTCCAGCCTCCTTCATTTAACCGAAGATCAGTTCCAGGTGAACATTTTACGTCTATATTTTCCTCTCACTCAAACATCGGGTCATCACCTGGGTGTGATTAGTCTGATGAAGGGCCCCGATCCGAAACGTCGCCTGTCCCTTCCCTCAGCAGATGCTATAATGACCGACCCGCTGAGTTTGTGTTTCACTCAAGATTCCAACACCTCTTGTGTTTCTCTTTTGAGACGTCATAAGGTCGTAAGAAATAGGAGTAGAATTAGGCCATTCGGCCCATCAAGTCTACTCGGCCATTCAATCGTGGCTGATCTATCTCTCCTCCCTAACCCTATTCCCCCCCTGCCTCCCCCCCCCCCCCCCCCCCCCCCCCCCCCCCCCCCCCCCCCCCCCCCACACCACACACAACCTCTGACACCCGTTCTAATCAAGGATCTATCTATGCTTAAGAAGAACTGCAGCCTTACAAAAGGTATCCAAAAAACTGACTCAGCGGGTGCAGCAGCATCTAGGATGAAGGAAATAGAACGTTTCGGGCCGAAACCCTTCTTCATTCTGAAGAAGGGTTCAAATTGCCTATTGGCCAAGCTATTTCCACACTCTCATGATGCTGCTGCAGCTGAGTTTAGTGCTTTTTTTGTGTACTCTATCATGCTGCCTTAAAAATATCCACTGACTAGGGGGATCTTAGAACGGGCAACTACGCTTCAAATTGACAAGCTCACACGCTGTGGAGTGGTAGCACTGTTCTGCAGCGCTGTAACCCGGTTCGATCCTGACCTGGGTTTCCTCCGTTCTGCCCTGTAACCGCGGTTTCCTCCGGGTGCCGCGGTTTCCTCCCACAATGTACAAACGCGAGGGTTTGTAGGGCGATTGTCCAGTATAAATTGCCACTGGTGTGCAGGGAATGGATGAGAAAGTGGGGGAAAAAATTGAAGGAGGGTTGGTACTCGGCATGGATTCGGTGGGTCGGAGATCCTGATTCCACGGTGTATCTATAAACTAATCTAATCTCGCCGGGAGGTCTAGCCGAGCGCTGGATTGGTGGGGCTACTCGCAAGAGAGTCAACGCCGAGAAAGTGGCCGTTGACATTTGCTCCACGGCTTATAAATATTTACCCGGCTTGGAATTAGACAATTTGAAAAATGTCCCAACCTAAAGTGCCCCACACTCCCCGCAAAGGTTGTGCCACCGAAACAGAAATTTTCACTGAAATTTGAGACGCCCACAATTTCATAAGATTCAGGTACTTAGTGATTAACTTCTAAGCAAAGATACTTTTTTGTTTTCCTGATTCGATGTAATTAGTGTAGGAGGGTCCTGGTTTAAACCGAAGATAGTCACAAAAAAGCTGGAGTGACTCGGCAGGTCAGGCAGCATCTCTGGAGAAGAAAAGCAATGGGTGATGTTTCGGGACGAGACCCTTTTTTTCAAGACTGAGAGCCAGGAGTCTTGACCCGTAACGTCACCTCTCCGTGTTCTCCAGAGATGCTGCCTGTCCCGCGGAGTTACTCCAGCATTTTGTGTCTTATCTTAAATGTAATCAGTGTTCTCTGATGTGTAATCTCCGCAAAGTATCGGAATTAAAAAATCCCAACAATTGACTCTTTTCCAATAGCCCCAGAACTGTGAGTCTTCTGATGTCATTTACCGTTTATTTACCCGCGTCACCCCCTTCGTTATTGTAAAACAAAAATAAGAACGTTGGTCTGTGACCGATTCATTCCGGGTTGAACTCGGCTTTCATTTTCAGAATTTAATTTTGTCTTTCTGGTTCCCTTTATTCAGTGCATTTGCTTCTCCCGGGAGATTGAAGGACCGTGGTGTCGTCAGGGGAGAAGACGAGGGAGGTTGGTTGGTATAGAACGGCTGGGGCCGGTGGGCGAGGCCCGTAAAAAAACGAGTGGCGAAACGCTGAGGTGGAGATGGTGTAAGGACTAACTAATGATTTACCGGCCACCATATCATGGGCGGTAGACAAAAAATGCTGGAGGAACTCAGCGGGTGAGGCAGCATCTATGGAGCGAAGGAATAGGTGACGGTTCGGGTCGAGGCCCTTCTTCAGAGTCTGAATAAGGGCATCACCTATTCCTTCACTCCACAGATGCTGCCTCACCCGCTGAGTTCCTCCAGCATGTTTGTCTACCATCGATTTTTTTCCCCAGCATCTGCAGTTCCTTCTTAACCATATAATGGGCGACATTTGGTTCACCCCATAAGATAATCAATAATGCACAGTGGAGGAAGGAATTACAGATGTGTAAGAATCTTACACATCTGCTGCTGGCTTAAATCGAAGACAGACACAAAAAGCTGGAGTAACTCGGCGGGTCAGGCAGCATCTCAGGAGAAAAGGGATAGGTGACGTTTCAGGTCGAGACCCTTCTTCAATCTGATGAAGTGTCTCGATCCGAAACGTCGGCTATTCCTCTTCAAAAATGCAGTATTGTGCCTGCCACAATTATCAGTTAATTATTTACTAATTATAGGAATGAACAATTAATTGTGAAGATGTGTTAAATTAGCATGACATGGCTTTTGCGACTTAGCTATGGGTGGGAGAGAGAAATGATATGGAAACACAATAATTGGATAGGATATTTATAGAATGGCTGCAATTAGGCAGACGTTAAAAGTTTAGCAAAACGCAAGGTGCTGGAGTCACTCGGCGAGTCGGGCAGCAACTGTGGAGGACAATGGACAGGCGACGTTTCTGGTCGAGACCCTTCTTCTTAAATTAAAGGTTTACCTGCACCATTGTAATGAAACTTGGCGAACAGTCTTGGATCTGCGAGCAGCAGTCTGGAGAAGGGTCTCGACCCCGAACCGTCACACATTGCTTCTCTCCAGAGATGCTGCCTGTCCCGCTGAGTTACTCCAGCATTCTGTGTCTATCTTCGGTTTAAACCAGCATCTGCGGTTCCTCGATACACAGTCTTGAATGAAGATTCTACTTTCTCAATTTAGCGTGATTTACATTTGAAGACTATTTTGATATGTTTGCGATCTGCAGTTTTAACAGCGTTGCTCAGCTGCAACTAGGGATCTTGTGACTAGATCACAGCTCTGAAGGGAGAGTGCGAATTCTTGGGACACTGACGGGAGTGATCTATTTCTTCTGTTGTGAGACGTCCGCACTCGGTAAATGTCAGCTCTCCCAGTCCGAAGTTTGGGGGAAATGCTTCTAGTTAGGACAAACACGAGGGGTGATTATGTTTCAATGTAGTCAGAGCCGTCGACTTGTCGGGAAATGATTGACGAAGCGCGCCATTTAATTACAAGCAACCTTCCTGAAAATTTCCAGACGTGAAAAAGAAGGGACATTCTCGGACATTCAAACCACTGTTAATATGGGCATTAAAAAAAAAAAACTAGATTTGTTTCTACACGAGAAGAGAGGGCAGTTTTAATTGAACACGTCGCGGTGTTTGAAGGGAGACGAGGGGACAGGGATTTTAAATAAAATCCTAACACAGTTTCCCGACCTCCCCGTAGTCCGAGGAGATACCGCTGAACGTGGAAGCGTTTATTCCAGTTCGGTAGAGGAGGTGAATTTTTACAGCGCTTCCGCCATTTTCTATTCAATGTGGAACAAGTCATGATATGGCTGAAAGGAAAACCTACTAATACATTGCGGGCACGCATTCGGGGATTTTAAGTCGGTTTTTGGGCTACCAATCGCCGTACAATCACGGCTGTTTGGAGCATGGCGTGGGAATTAATATCCAAGTTAATGATTTTCTTTTTAAAGCACCCGCGCCTTTATGTGTTAGATTTTATTTTACATTAAGATTTCATTTTATTTTAATGCAGGTGCATTAAAAATCAACGCAGACAGCTCGCACAAATCGATAGAGTATCTAACAGGCTTCAGTGGAGTTGGATGTGAATGGGAGTTTACAGTGAATTTTCTCAGACGCCACATTCCGATGGCCTTTCTTCCGAATGCCAATGAGGCATTCACAACAACACTCTTATGTTTCATAGGCGCTGGATTCGGGAGAGTTGGTAGGTCGGGCGCCTCCAATGTTTTAATCCCTGATGAAGTACGATAAAAAAAATAGAACTCCATTTATAGAATTCGACTCATTTCCGAGTTGGTCTCTTAATTATTTTTTACGATACTTTTTTTTCCGGAAGTTGTTAAGTATATCCATTATATTATATCCCTCCTGTTACACGGCCCAACCCTGTTTTAATTGGCTGTTCCGTAAGTGAAATGTGGACTACTCAAAGAAATAATGTTCGCACCCTCACCTCCCCCCCCATACACACACACACACACGCACACGCACACGATACACGCACACACACACACACACACACACACACACACACACACACACACACACACACACACACACACACACACACACACACACACACACACACACACACACACACACACACACACACACACACACACACACACACACACACACACACACCACACACACACACACACACACACAACACACAACACACACACACACACACACACACACACACAGATACACACACACACACACACACACACACACACACACACACACACACACACACACACACACACACACACACACACACACACACACACACACACAACACACACACACACAAACACACACACACACACAAACACACACACACACACACACACACACACACACACAGCATTTCTTCCCCCAACATAATCTGTGTTTGCTGAGCTCGGTCATATATTTGCCTCGAGTACTTTCTCCCCGCTCACGGTCCCGCCAGATCCCAGATCCCATTCATCGGCGGACGCTGGAGGTTAAGATTTTACAAAAAATATATCTATATGTCCTTTTAGTGGAAGGGATATTCGTACTGATGCCGGGCCTCCACTGGGGGAGAGTGTGACTTGACCCCGAGTGCCCCACGAACAGACAAATTCCTGCCATGTTGCCAGCCGGCATTTAAAGCGGCATTCAGTCTATTCCCCTCTTGTTTGCAGCAAGTCGGGACGCATTTACATTTCCCGCGCATTACTTCCAGTTGCCCTGCTCCCACCGCCGTTTCGTCCACCAGTGGCTGGTGTTATACAATGCCCCCCCACCCCCCGTCCCCTCTCTCTCCCTCCCTCTCTCTGTCCTCTCGTTCGCAGGCACGGGACAAGTTCCGCCTCTCTCGTTCTGATTAGCCCACGATGCCGCAGCCGAGATCGCTCTGTATGGCTGATCCCAGACCTCTGGCCCGACCACTGCAGCGTTTAAAACAACATTGAATAGCGCTCCGTGGTACACAAAAAAGCTGGAGAAACTCAGCGGGTGCAGCAGCATCTATGGAGCGAAGGAAATAGGCAACGCTCCACCCATTAAAAAAAAAATAACGCGACGCGCTGGAAGGTTTTTTTTTAATCTCAATCTTGCCCAAATTTGTTTCATGACGGCGATATCTAATCTCACGAAGATTTAAAAAAAAACCCTAATCTATAGGAAGCCCTTGGAACAATGGCGTTGTAATATATTACACTCTGACGCCGCGCATGAGGTGGGTTTGTAGAATAATCCTGTGCTTCTGTGTGTGATGTCAGTTAAGGCGAGTGCTATCTTAGCCAGTGTTTCAACGCCGCTCCATTCCAATTCTCCACGTGAGCGGGCAGATTCCACCATTCACTCTTCCTCTCTCTGCCCAGTAAGTTCCAGCGAAGATAAACACAAAATGCTGGGACGGGCAGCATCTTTGGAGAGAAGGAATGCGTGACGTATCGGGTCGTGGCCCTTCTTTAGACTTCAGGCAGAGAGGTGGGGTCTGACCTGTTGAGTTACTCCAGCATTTTGTGGCCATCTTCGGTGTAAACCAGCATCTGCAGTTCCCTCCTCCGCGGTAAACTCCAGCTTCGTATCCCTCCATACACACGGTTTTAGTGTGAGAGATACAGGACGGAAACAGGCCCTTCGGCCCACCAGGTCCGGGCCGACCAGCAAATGACACTAACACCGTCATACACACACTAGTGGACATTTTAAAAAGCATTTACACCAAACATATTAACATAAAACCTGCACGTCTTTGGAGTGTGGAAGGAAATCGAAGATCTCGGTGAAACCCCACGCAGGTCACGGGGAGAACGTGCAAACTCCGTACAGACAGAACCCATAGTCAGGATCGAACCCGGGTCTCTGCCGCAGTTAGCCCCACCGCTACGCTAAGGTTTATCTTTCACCCAACTTCCAAGCTTGTGTGTTACTCCCCAAGTTGTATAATGCAGCGGTATCTCTGGATAGAAGGAATGGGTGACGTTACGTCTCGAAGCCAATCTTCAGACTGAGAGTCAGGGGAGAGGGAGACACAGAGATAAGGAAGGGTAAGATGTGAAAACCAGACATCAAAGGGGTGGCGGTTGGAAGGGAAATGTAGAATAGACCATTGTGAGCTGGGCAAGGTGACATTGAAGCATAAAAAATAACATTTTAATCAAGAGGCCAGTAGGAGAGCTAGAATAGGTACAAGTGTCGCCACGGTTCAAAGTTACTGGCCAGAATACGACCAGGGCATCTGTTCGGGTTAGGGTTAGGGACATCTCCCTGCTACCTTCAGGTAGAAAGTACAGGAGCCTGAAGACTGCAACGACCAGGTTCAGGAATAGCTACTTCCCCACAGCCATCAGACTATTAAACCTGGCTCGGACAAAACTCTGAACATCAATAGCCCATTATCTGTTATTTGCACTTTATCAGTTTATTTATTCATGTGTGTATATATTTATATAATGGTATATGGACACACTGATCTGTTCTGTAGTCAATGCCTACTATGTTCTGTGTGCTGAAGCAAAGCAAGAATTTCATTGTCCTACACAGGGACACATGACAAATAAACTCTCTTGAATCTTGAATCTTGTTTCTCTCCAAGAAACCGCTTCCATCCCCCCCCCCCCCCCCCCCCCCCCTTTTCTTGCCTTGAGTGATGCTCGAATCTGACCCGCGCGGTCCAGCTGAGCAGAATAGTAATCTCAATCACTGCCGTGTGAGTCTAACCCTCTCCCGATAAAACAACCATCCTCATTTGCAGAGAACTGGGACCGGGGACTGCCCCGCTGTCGCCCAACATCACAGTCGCTTCGTTTCCTTTCTGAACCTATGTCCTTCGCTCCATAGATGCTGCCTCACCCGCTGAGTTTCTCCGGCATTTTTTAACTGCTTCCTAATGAACTAATTATTATTGAAATCGCGCAATGAAATTATCAACGGAATAATCACCTTGCGGTGTGGTCCATCAAGAGTCCTCAATCGTGGCTATTAATGGGTGTTGCAGGAAGGAACTGCAGATGCTGGTTTACACCGAAAAATAGACACAAAATGCAGGGGTAACTCAGCGGGACACGCAGCATCTCTGGAGAGAAGGAATGGGTGACGTTTCGGATCGAGACATTTCTTCGCTTTGGAGGCAGCGTGGGGCTTTGAGAATACAATTTCCTCGACAATTCGCACAATACAGAGAGAGAGAGAGAGAGAGAGAGAGAGAGAGAGAGAGAGAGAGAGATAGGGAGAGATGAGAGAGAGAGAGCGAGAGAGAGAGAGAGAGAGAGAGAGAGAGAGAGAGAGAGAGAGAGAGAGAGAGAGAGAGAGAGAGAGAGAGAGAGAGAGAGAGAGAGAGAGAGAGAGAGAGAGAGAGAGAGAGAGAGAGAGCGGGACAGATTACATTTTGGTCTGAAGAAGGGTCTCGACCCGAAACGTCACCCATTCCTTTTCTCCAGAGATGCTGCCTGTCCCCCTGAGTTACTCCAACATGTTGTGTCCAGCAGCTATTATGAACTATGTGTAGTCTACCACACATGACAATTCGATTTCGAAATACAAATCAGATGTAGGTCCGAATATACCATTACACGCAGACTTGGGTCAGTGTGACTTGTGAACCGGCCACTTGCAGCATCTGTAAGAAGAGCATCGGACGTCTTTTAGAGTTCTCGTTTCACTGCTCCCATGGGAAAGAAGGTACAGGAGTCTGAAAACCTTGAGCACCAGGTTCAAGAACAGCTTCTTCCCAGCTCTTGTACACTACACAACAGCAAAATTAACTGAGGACAACGAGTTGCACTAAGTACTTCATTTGCAATAGCATTTAGTCCAGAACCAGGGGCCCACACACAGTTTAAGAATAAGGAGTAAGCCATTTAGAACGGAGACGAGGAAACACTTTTTAGTCTGTTTTTCTCACAGAGAGTGGTGAGCCTGTGGAATTATATGCCTCAGAGGGCGGTGGAGGCAGGTTCTCTGGATGCTTTCAAGAGAGAGTTAGATAGGGCTCTTAAAAATAGCGGAGTCAGGGGATATGGGGAGAAGGCAGGAACGGGGTGCTGATTGGGGATGATCAGCCATGATCACATTGAATGGCGGTGCTGGCTCGAAGGGCTAAATGGCTTCTACTCCTGCACCTATTGTCTATTGTCTATTTTGGTTATTAATTCATGGAACTTTTATTTATTATATATTGTCTGTGTGTATTGTGCTTACGGGCCTCTATAGGGAGGAACTGCCGATTCTGATTTACACTGAAGATAGGCACAAACATTCTGGAGTAACTCAACGGGACAGCAGCCAGTCTGAAGAAGGGTGTCGGCCCGAAACGTCACCCATTGACTCTGAAGAAATGTATCGATACGAAACGTCACCCTTCTATCCAGAGATGCCGAGTGTCTCGTTGAATTACTCCTGCTTTGCGCGTCTATCTCCGGTGCTTAGGGGCCTGTTACACTGCTGAAAATATAAGTTGCATTGTTTCGTCGTCGGCAACATAACATTTAAACTTTCTTGACGGTATTGAGCGATGGAGGCAGCGTAGGCTCTGAGAATAGAAACATAGACACATAGAAAATAGGTGCAGGAGTATCACAGTGAAATACCTTTGTCACATAGATCAGCAAGACTATAAACCACACATTAAAGTACCATCTCCCGGTTAGTACAGAAGGTCACAGAACAGCCCACTGACTGTGTAGATAAGAGGCGCCATTTACTTCCTTCTCCCTGTCCAGATGCTGCCTGTCCTGCTGAGTCCGCCCATCGTTCCCTAGATTCTTTTGAAATGTTCAGCAGTGGCGTTTCATTAACTGTTTAATCCGTCTCATATAGAAACATAGAAACATAGATAATAGGTGCAGGAGTAGGCCATTCGGCCCTTCGAGCCTGCACCGCCATTCAATATGATCATGGTTGATCATCCAACTCAGTATCCTGTACCTGCCTTCTCTACATACCCCCTGATCCCTTTAGCCACAAGGGCCACATCTAACTCCCTCTTAAATATAGCCAATGAACTGTGGCCTCGATTACCTTCTGTGGCAGAGAATTCCACAGATTCACCAATAATTCCACAGATTCGCCAATAATTCTCATAATACAGAGAGAGAGGGAAATATTACATTTTAGTCTGAAGAAGGAACTCAACCAGAAACGTCACCCCTTCCTTCTCTCCAGAGATGCTGCCTGCCCCGCTGAGTTACTCCAGCTTTTTGTGCCTATCTTCGGCCTGCAGTTCCTTCCCATGCACTTTACATACCAATTGCCGTTCCAATACCTGCTGAGATAAATAAAGAATGCAACGCATGGGGGGTTATCAATAAGATTTGGATTTGCACCGGAATTATTTAAGATTATAGCTTCAAAAGCTCTTCATGGGCCGTGGAACGACCTGGGCAATGCCTTCTCGTCTTGTTTTTTGCAAATCAAAAAGGTAACTTCATAAACCATTTGCAGATTGTTATTGGACAGATGTTCCCTCTCGTATTTCTAAGCTGTCCCCTGATGCCGTGCAACACACTTGCCGATTGTTAATACCCCCAGCTCTCCGCGGGCGACAAAATCAAGCATGCTGCCAAGGTCCGTGTTCTATAGCACCCCGCTCTAGGCCTCAAAGGACAACGCATTGAAGATTCTGCTGAGGGTTAGTATTGAAGGCAAAATCTTCACCGAAGACAACTTCAAAACTTTACAAAGGAAATTAATTTCCCAAGAATTTCAGATCTGATTAAATTCATTTTTTTATAAAAGTGTAGACTCTATGTCACGTGCTTCTGTTCATAAGGTCCTTAATGATAGGAGCAGAATTAAGCCATTCGGCCCATCAAGTCTATTCAATCCTGGCGGAGCTATCTCTTCTTCCTCACACCATTCTCGTGTCTTTCCCCATAATCCCTGACACCCGTACAAATGAAGAATCTATCTATCTCTGCCTTAAAACTATCCATTGACTTGGCCTCCACAGCCTGCTGTTACCTGTAATAAAATAACTTGAAGCGTAATTCGTGGCTTGTCCATTAAGAGACACCTTAGCCTTAGTACAGGTACATATGTTCAGAGCTAACCCAGGGCAATGAGGAAACTTGGAGGTTATATATCGTGATATTCAAGACTGCACAGTTATTTCTGGAGGTGACACAGAAGGCACGTCGTTCCCAACCGCTGAGTTAGCATGTTCTTAAAGACAGACTCAAAGTGTCGGTGTAACTCAGCGGGTCCGGCAGTACCTCTGGAGAAAATGGATGGGTGGTGATTTGGGTGGTGACCCTTCTTCAGGCCGACCCGAAACGTCACCATTCCGCCTGTCCCGCTGGGTTACTCCAGCACATTGTGTCTTTCTTCGGTGTAAACCACCATCTGCAATTTATTTCTACACAGCGTGTTATTAATGCGGAACAGAGACGATTCAAATATTTGGTTTAGCTATATTTGGCATTTGCGATGTTTAAGCGCGCTCTTTGCAACATGGAAAATTGGCGAACAGCAGAAGGGCCGGCGCTGTATCAGACCCGCGTCTCACCCATGCCGGACAGAACATCCTGAATGAATGAATGCACATTGCCCCTGCCCTCGCTGTACCACCCCACCCCGCCTCACCCCACACCTCCACCCTCCACCTACCCCCCCCCCACCCCCACCCCCACTCCCCCCACCCTCCCCCCCCCTCCCCCTCCCCCCCTCCCCCCTCCCCCCTCCCTCACCTTCCTCCCTCCCCCCTTCTTTCTATCCTTCCCTCCCTCCCTCCTTCCTCTCTCTCTTTGCCCTTCTCCCCCTTCTCTCCTCCCTCCCTTCTCTCCCTTCTATCCTCCCTCCCTTCTATCCTCCCTCCCTTCTCTCCCTTCTCTCCTTCCACATATAAAGCACAGACAACACACACACACACACACACACACACACACACACACACACACACACACACACACACACACACACACACACACACACACACACACACACACACACACACACACACACACACACACACACACACACACACACACACACACACACACATATAGATAGATATATATATATACACAAACACACACATATATATATACACACATATATATATACACACACACATACATATATATATACACACACATATATATAGATATATATACACACACATATATATATATATATAGTATATTATGTACAAGAATATATACATATACACACACACACATATATATATATATATACACATATATATATATATATATATATATATATATATATACTCTTGTACAAGAATATATATATATATACACGCTCTTGTACATATATATATATATTATTATATACTCTTGTACATAATATACAATATTACACAATATATTTTTCTCGTTTATTAAATAGTTTACAGAGTATTGTGTGTTTTGCTGCTACAAGTAAGAATGTCATTGTTCCGTCTTGGACATATACAATAAACCACTCTTAACCCTTGACAAGTGTGGAGATTTATTTTGGAATGTAACACATTAGCCTCATGCGGTTGAAATGTGATTAAGGCTTCTTTAAGTTTTTTTAGTTTAGTTTAGAGATACAGCGCGGAAACAGGACCCTCGTTCCACCGAGTCCGCACCGACCAGCGATCCCCGCACATTAACACTATCCTACACACACTAGGACCAATTTACACTTATACCAAGCCAATTAACCTACACACATGCACGTCTTTGGGGTGTGGGAAGAAACCGAAGACCTTGGAGAAAACCCACGCGGTCGCGGAGAGAACGTGCAAACTCCGTACAGACAGCGCCCGTAGTCGGAATCGAACCCGGGTTTCCGGTGCTGTGAGCGCTTCTTGTACATAACGTTTGCTCTTCAACCGAACTCATAACCTTTTCATATTATCAGACGTTGTGATTTTTACCCCTTGCACAGAACATAATATGGCAAGAATTTGTCCAATTCATTCTTTGTGGCTGAACCAGATAATAATGCTAATTTCCTGCCGTTTTGTAGAAAAAAACCGTTTCATTTCTTTAACCCTTTAGTCAGAGGGTGGTGAATATGTGGAATTCTTTGCCACAAAAGGCTGCGGAGTCCTAGCAAATTGATATGTTTATGGCAGAGATAGATAGATTCTTGATTAGTACCGGTGTCCGGGTCTGTGGGGAGAAGGCAGGAGAATGGGGTTAGGAGGGAGAGATAGATCAGCCACGATTGAATGGCGGAATAGACTTGATTGGCCGAACGGCCTAATTCTGCTCCTATCCCTTATGAACATGGGGAGGCGGTATCAGCTTTTTTCCCCCAAGCAGTCTGAAGAAGTCCCGACCCGAAATGTCATCTGGCCATTACTTCCCCAGGGGCCAATGTTACCCCACCTGCTGAGGTACTCCAACACTTTGTATTGTTGTACCTGTTTTTTGCTTTGCTTTGAATCTCTGCGCAGATCAATTATTTTTTCCTTCACTTCTGCTAGATGGATGTTCTGGTTCGGAATGACGTGAGATTCAGCCCTCCCGCAAAGAAGCCGCGGAGAACAATCGGAGTTTGTGGGTTTTTAAAAAAAAATATCTCGCTCATACGATTTTCCGGAGATCTGGTTTTGATTGCCGCGTGCACATGAGAAAAGCGGCGTCCACATCTAGACCGCAGAAGGAGTTCCAAAGTCTACACTCTGTCGAATTGCTAAATGTTACCCCCTTCTCCCCCCCCCCACACACACACACACACACACACATTCTCCCGAGGGTGAGAGAAAACAGATGGTTTCAAATTACTGCGGACAATCACACCACTTACAATCTAGCAGTGGGAGTTATTGTGCTTTTTCATGTATACATATATATATATATATATGCATCTCCAAGTGTTAAGATGCCGAGGGGGTGGGGGGTTGGTGGTGAGGGAAGACATTATTCTTGTGTGTGGGGGGGGGGGGGGGGGGGGGGGCGAGGTGGGTGGGGGCGAAGTGAAGGGCAGATGGTTTCAGGAAACTCAACAAATAAACTTCAAGATAAGTTGCATTTTTTGGACCACGGTCTGAGATCCAGATACAGACATTCGTTTTTGCTTGGGTCGCTGAACGACCAAAACGATATCTACTGCCACCCCTCTCTGGTGTACAACGTAGCAAACACAACAACGATTTGTGGTGAACTGTTGCATCACGAGAGCAGTTGCCACACGCACTGAATCAATTGCAGAATATTCCATTTACATTGAAACCCACACAAGCAACTGCAAGCGGCAATATCCAGGGCCAATTCCATAAGAGATGATCTCACCGCACAGCGCGTCCTATTTTCTGTTATGTTTCGACTGAAAACGTCATGGTAAAAAAAAAAAAAATCAGAAAGTTAATAAAACCTCTTCCTGGTTTCAAAAGCAGTTGTTCATTTCAGCTCAACTGTGTTTCCATTGATCAGTGTTGAGCGTGATTGATGTGAGTGAGATCCCAGGGCTGTGTTTCAGCGAAAGGAACAGACAAAGCGTTTCAGAGACAGGCGGAGAAGGGCAGCTTTTAAAGCCATAGCGAAAATACAGCTGTTGCTTCCCCTCCCCCATCGGCCTCGACTGGACCCTGAAATCCAACGCAAGTTTCGCCGCGAATTTGTATCTTTCCCTTTGGACAAAAATTCGGAAGATTAACAAGGCGGTATTTTTGCAACAACGCTGGCGTCTCGTAGACAATGTAACGTCGCCGCGGTACAGAATCGCCAGCGGTCTCTCAAAACTATAGAAAGTTATAAAAAGAATGTTAAACTTTGTACTTGGAATAACACATATCACAGGCTGACGCGAGTCGGCCCACAAAGCGATATGATGTGATAGGATATGATGTGATAGCGATAGGATGCCACTTTCTTGATATGTGTGATATGAGAACGCCCTTCAGCACGTTAATTAAACAATTAAGTAAAATGACCCAAAGTGCTGGAGTAACTCAGCACATCAGGCAGAATCTCTAGAGAACAAGGATACGCGACGTTTCGGGTCAGGACCCTTCTTCAGACTGATTGTTGGGGGTGAGGGGAAAGTTAGAAGTGGGGAGATTGTGTTTAAGAAGAAACTGCAGAATCTGGAAAATGGAAGGTAGACAAAAATGCTGAACTGAACTGAACGTTATTTATAGAGCACTTTTAAAACAACCGCTGTTGCAACAAAGTGCTGTACATAGCTAATCATAAACATAAAACAAAACAATAAAAACATTAAAAGACAGTAAAAACAATAAAAAAAACAATAATAGACACACTAAAACAGGAGCAAGGTCTCATGCAGGGACGAAAACCAAGGAATAGAAAAGGGTTTTAAGACTAGTTTTGAAAATGGACAGTGAAGGGGCCTGTCTAATGTGCAAAGGTAGAGTGTTCCATAATGTCGGAGCAGCAACAGAGAAGGCTCTATCCCCTCTGAGCTTCCGCTTAGACCTCGGTACCTCCAGGAGCAGCTGATCAGCTAACGAGCAGGAGCGTAGAGGTGAAGCAGCTCAGAGAGGTAAGGCGGGGCGAGACCATTTAAAGGTTTAGAAACAAATAAAAAATCTTAAAATGAACTGTAAAGTTCACAGCCAGCCAGTGGAGGGAGGCCAGAATAGGCGTTATGTGCTCCCTCTTACATGCTGGAGAAACTCAGCGGGTGCAGCAGCATCCATGGAGCGAAGGAAATGGGGAACGTTGCCTATTTCCTCCGCTCCATGCAAAGAGTTGAACAATCTCCACTATAGATGCTGCTGCACCCGCTGAGTTTCTCCAGCATTTTTGTCTACATTCGTGTTCTAACGTTGTCCTTTTCGGCGACGTTGTCCTTTTCGGCGACTATTTTATATCGACAGCAATGAAGGGACAAAAATCAATCAAGATGATCGGTGAAGTATACTGGGATGTGATGACGGCTCTCTGATTCACCCGGTGAAGGTAGATAGAGCTCTTAAACACAGCGGAGTCAGGGGATATGGGGAGAAGGCAGGAACTGGGTACTGAATGTGGATGATCAGCCATGATCACAGTGAATGGCGGTGCTGGCTGGAAGGGCCGAATGGCCTACTCCTGCACCTATTGTCCATTGTCTATTGTCTATTGGAACAGTCGGCTACAACTCTCACCTGCTCGATGGCATCTCGGCGGGCGGCACAGTGGCGCAAGCGGTAAACCTTCTGCTGTTTCACAGAGGCTCTGCCAGAGACCCGGGTTCGATCCTGACCTCGGGTGCTGCCGACATTGGGTTGGCACGTACTCCCTAGGAACCACGCGAGTTTCCTCCGGGTGCTCCGGTTTCCTCCCACATCCCAAAGAGGCACAGATTTGTAGGTTAATTAGCCCTCTGTAAATTGCCCCGAGTGTGTAAGGAGTGCTGGGGGAATGTGGGATAACATAGAACTAGCGTGAATGGGTGATCGATGGCCGGCATGTATATTCCACGCTGTATATTTCAATCACATTGAATCAATCTCATTAAGGATATCTAGCACCTATTGAAAGTTCCTGCTTCTGTGGCGAGTTACTGACATGCAGATTAAATCTACATAACTCAACATCGCAACATACCAACATCAACATTTGGGCGAAAATTGATTTGTAAGGTTCTCTTGAAACTTTCTGCTACGAAATCTAAACAAAGCAACATAACCCAGAGTCCAAATTATCGCTCAGTGCAGGGAGAGAAAGGGGGGACACCGGTGGTACATCGATACAAAAGGCCGACAACTCCATTGTTTGGCAGCAGGAACTACAGATTCTGGTTTACCAAGAATAGCACAACGCGCTGGAGTAACTCAGCGGGTCGGGCAGCATCTGTGGAGACACATGGATAACAATCGGTCTGAAGAAGTGTCCCGCCCCTAAATTCGCTTATCCATGTCCTCCGGAGATGCCGCCTGACAATAGACAATGGACAATAGGTGCAGGAGTAGGCCATTCGGCCCTTCGAGCCAGCACCGCCATTCAATGTGATCATGGCTGATCATCCCCAATCAGTACCCCGTTCCGGCCTTCTCCCCATATCTCCCTTGACTCCGCTATTTTTAAGAGCCCTATCTAGTTCTCTCTTCAAAGCATCCAGAGAACCGGCCTCCACGGCAGAGAATTCCACAGACTCACCACTCTCTGTGAGTGAGTGAGTCTGAACCGCCAAGTTGCTCCGGCACTTAGTGTATTTTTTTATATAAGGAACTGCAGGTTGTGTTACGATCAGAAGGGCATGAGCTACTTTTGATGAAGTCGGGGACATTTGCAACATCGCTCAATAAGATTGCCCTCTAGAAGGGAAGGGTTCACATTGATAGCGACCCTCGATGCACCGTGCACGCCGGTCCACCGGGCAGCCGGTGTACGGGACCTTCAAAGGACCAAATCGTGGAAAGCGCGCGTCAAACCGGAGGTCCCTAATACTGGAATGAATAAGCACAGCAATCACTAACGAACGGCGGCAGTGGCGCGCGGGCCCGCCTTGGAAATATGTGCTGGAAGGAACTGCAGATACACCGAAGATTGACACAAAATACATATGCACAGTAGAGAGCAAACTGAATGGTTGCATCGTGGCCCGGTTTGGCAACGTGAACGTCCACGAGCGGAATAGAATGCAGAAAGTTGTGACCACTGCCCAGTCCATCACCGGCTCTGACCTCCACACCATCGAAGGGATCTATCGCAGTCGCTGCCTCAAAAAGGCAGCCAGCATCATCAGAGACCCACACCATCCTGGCCACACTCTCAGCTCACCACTGCCATCGGGAAGAAGGTACAGGAGCCTGAAAACTGTAACATCCAGGTTCAGGAACAGTTTCTTCCCTACAGCCATCAGGCTATTAAACACGATAACCTCATATAAGCTCCGAACTACAATAGACTATTATTATTATTATTATTATTGCACTATTATTGTTTGTTTTTTGAGTATGTATTTATGTATATGTATATATATATATGATAGATAGATAGATAGATAGATAGATAGATAGATAGATAGATAGATAGATAGATAGATAGATAGATAGATAGATAGATAGATAGAGAGAGAGAGAGAGAGAGAGAGAGAAGAGAGAGAGAGAGAGAGAGAGAGAGAGAGATAGATAGATAGATAGATAGATAGATAGATAGATAGATAGATAGATAGATAGATAGATAGATAGACAGATAGATAGATAGATAGATAGATAGATAGATAGATAGATAGATAGATAGATAGATAGATAGATAGATAGATAGATAGATAGATAGATAGATAGATAGATAGATAGATAGAGAGAGAGAGAGAGAGAGAGAGAGAGAGATAGATAGAGAGATAGATAGATAGATAGATAGATAGATAGATAGATAGATAGATAGATAGATAGATAGATAGATAGATAGATAGATAGATAGATAGATAGATAGATAGATAGATAGATAGATAGATAGATAGATAGATAGATAGATAGATAGATGTAAGTATAGATGTAAGTATGTGTACATACACAGTGAGCTTATTTCTCTGTCTCGTTTATCATATTATTCATTGTGTACTAAGTCTGCATATTGTGTTGTGCTGCAGCAAGTAAGACTGTCATTGTTCCATCTGAGACACATAACAATAAAACACTCTCGACTCTTGAACATGCTGGAGTAACTCAGCGGGACCGAAAGGGAAAAGGTGACGTTTCGGGTCGTGAACCTTCTTCAGTCCGAAAAGTCACCCATTCCTTCTCTCCAGAGATGCTGCCTGGCCCGCTGAGTTACTCCAGCTTTTTGTGTCCGGCTCGAAATTATTCCGCTTCCTTGATGCGACTTCGACCCTTGGAGCTCTCTGTCAACGGCCAGCAGGGCGACCGCGGTTCAGGACCCTTCTCAAGACCAGCTGGACTAAGTTACAATTGCCCGGACAACAGACACATCGTTGAATGAATATATAGAAAAAACGTCACCCCCCCCCAGAATAACCTAATGATGTCAGAATACACAACGCAAACGTAACATAACCTAGCCCCCTTCATAGCTACAACAACCACCTCCAGAGATGAGGGTTAATAACGAGTTTCAGGACATTGGGGTTGAAATATGTGTAACATAGAACATAGAAACATAGAAAAATAGATGCATGAATAGGCCTTTCGGCCCTTCGATCCAGCACCACCATTCAATATGATCATGGCTGATCATCGAAAATCATATCCCATTTATTCTGTTAGCCCCAAGAGCTAAATCTAACCCCCTCTTAAATATATCAAATGAATTGGCCTCCACAGACTGCCGTGGCAGAGAATTCCACAGATTCACAACTCTCCAGGCGAAAATGTTTTTCCTCATTTCAGTCCTCAATGGCCTGGCCAATAAATAATTGCAACTTACATTATACACGCGAGATTGAGAAAATGCCTGACGGAAGATCTTAGAAGTTGGCATGGAACAAAGGAATCCGTGAATGAAGTTGATGTTACAAGTTCCACTTTGAAGGGACATTTGGTCGACTAAGAATATCATAGCACAAAATGTCCCAGTTGGCGCGTTCAAATCTGTTGGAATTGGCACAAGGGGAAACAAAATATTGTTTCTCGGATGCCCGCGGTTTTGTTAATCGGCATGAGCACAGGACTGTTTGTCATCATTGACGCCATTCATTTGGCGGTGGTACAAGAAACTGCAGATGGTGGAGTTATTGAGCAAATATAAATGCTGCAGGAACTCAGCGGGACAGGCAGTACCTCTGGAGAGAAGGGCCTCTGGAGAGATGTTTCGGGTCGACAACCTTCTGTGACTTGATCAGGAAAACTGTCAGGATTACCTTGAAGTAGGGTTTTGTTTTTTTAAAACAGAGCCACGTAGAAATAACTCTAGAGGAACGTAATGGGTCAGGCAGCATCTATGGAGGAAAAAACCGAGCGTTCACCAATATCGATGAACGACCATCGACTTGAAAAGTTCAACGGATGAATGGTTCCTTTATTAGCACAGAGTCAGATAGAGCCCTTGGGGGTGGCGGAATCAAGGGATATGGGGAGAAGGCAGGCACGGGTTATTGATTGGGGACGATCAGCCATGATCACAATGAATGGCGGTGCTGGCTCGAAGGGCCGAATGGCCTCCTCCTAGAAACATAGAAACATAGAAATTAGGTGCAGGAGTAGGCCATTCGGCCCTTCGAGCCTGCACGCCATTTAATATGATCATGGCTGATCATCCAACTCAGTATCCCGTACTTGCCTTCTCTCCATACCCTCTGATCCCCTTGGCCACAAGGGCCACATCTAACTCCCTCTTAAAGATAGCCAATGAACTGGCCTCAACTACCCTCTGTGGCAGAGAGTTCCAGAGATTCACCACTCTCTGTGTGAAAAAAGTTCTCCTCATCTCGGTTTTAAAGGATTTCCCCCTTATCCTTAAGCTGTGACCCCTTGTCCTGGACTTCCCCAACATCGGGAACAATCTTCCTGCATCTAGCCTGTCCAACCCCTTAAGAATTTTGTAAGTTTCTATAAGATCCCCTCTCAATCTCCTAAATTCTAGAGAGTAGAATTTAGCTCCTGCACCTATTTTCTATGTTTGTATGTATTACAGTGAAATACCTTTGTCACACAGATCAGCAAGACTATAAACCACACATAAAGTACCATCTCCCGGTTAGAACAGAATGTCACAGAACAGCCCACCGACTGTGCAGGCAAGAGGCGCCATTTACTTCTTCTCCCTGTCCAGATGCTGCCTGTCCTGCTGAGTCCGCCCATCGTTCCCTAGATTCTTTTGAAATGTTCAGCAGCGGCGTTTCATTAACTGTTTAATCCGTCTCATATAGAAACATAGAAACATAGAAAATAGCTGCAGGAGTAGAGGCCATTCGGCCCTTCGAACATGCACCGCCATTCAATAGGATCATGGCTGATCATCCAACTCAGTATCCTGTACCTGCCCTCTCTCCATACCCCCTGATCCCTTTAGCCACAAGGGCCACATCTAACTGCCTGTTAAATATAGCCAATGAACTGGCCTCAACTACCATATAATATAACCATATAACAACTACAGCACGGAAACAGGCCATCTCGGCCCTACAAGTCCGTGCCGAACAACTTTTTTCCCTTAGTCCCACCTGCCTGCACTCATACCATAACCCTCCATTCCCTTCTCATCCATATGCCTATCCAATTTAAACTACCTTCTGTGGCAGAGAGTTCCACAGATTCTCCACTCTCTGTGTGAAAAATGTTTTTCTCATCTCGGTCCTAAAGGATTTCCCCTTTATCCTTAAACCCCTTGTCCTGGACTTCCCCAACATCGGGAACAATCTTCCTGCTTCTAGCCCTGTCCAGCCCCTTAAGAATTTTGTAAGTTTCTATAAGATCCCCTCTTATAAAATGTCCGCACATTCACTTTTTTATTAGGGAGACACAAGGAACAGCAGACGCCGAGGAAGGGCCCCGACCCTCACCACTGCCTGTCCATAAAATTCCCTCCACAGATGCCGACTGACCCGTTGTGTCCCTCCAGCATTTTGTTTCCAATGGTTTTCTGTGTTTGTATAATACTCTTGGCCCCTGTCTCGGAAACGACAGACACTGAATTTCCCAAATCAACCCATCAAACCGATCCACTTTTCCAGCTTTTTCTTCCCCATTTCCAAATGCTGGTGTGGTGTCGCCGAGCGGGTCCGGCAGTATCTCAAGAGATAATGGATTAGTTTCGACCCGAAACATCGCATATAAACATCTATTCCCTCCACAGGTGCTGGCTGGCCCGTTGAGTTACTCCAGCACTTTATGTTTTGCTCAAGATTCCAGCATCTGCAGTTCACTGTGTTCATTGTTTAAAGATGGAATGCTTTCAACTTTTGTTCCCATACATCTGGAAGATTATTATTTATTATGCAATTTGCAATGTCTGTGATTCGAAATGATCGGTGGTGCAAAATTAGGGGTTTTCACTGGGATACTGTTCAATGTGCACGCACACGCTTCATATTCACTAAAATATATTCCCAAACGACAGTGACCATTCCCTTTGTGCCTGCATGTACCCGGCAGACATTGACTATGAGCGCTGAGGGATGTAGCCAGCTAGTTTTGTCTGTGGAAACGTATCCTCTACATTAAATACAGCGGACTATTGGACAAGGGGCAGGCAACATCCAGGGACCAGGGCGGCACAGATAGCAGCTGCCTCACAGCGCCAGAGAACCGGGTTCGATCCTGACCTCGGGTGCTGTCTATGTGGAGTTTGCACGTTCCCCCCGTGGCCGCGAAATGGCCTCTGCCCAAAACGTCACCGATCCATGTTCCCCAGAGATACTGCCCGACCTGCTGAGTTACTCCAGCACTTTGCGTGGATTCCACATATCCTTGTTTAAATCGGCAACATCATTGTTAAGAGCTACCTATGTTGCATGGGGAGCGTTGGGTTAGCCATGGCCCGGTGGGATGACCTGCTGTTTCTGAGTCAAAATCAAGCTACCGCATTCCAGGCACATTTTCGCTTCGGTCATTCCATCTGCACCCGTCCTGCGTCGGGCAATGGACGGAGACTTGAAAGCAATGCCACCAGACGCAGGAAAACCATCTTCCCCGCTGAAATGTCCTCCTAGTGTAGCCCGATCTCCCAACCTACCTCGTCGCGGACAATGGACTTTTTCTCTGTAACTGCAGCGCTACAGTGTTGTGAATTATTGTCTGCACTGTGCTCCCCCCCCCCCCTCCCCCCTTCTGTTTGCGCTATCCGTTATACTTGTGTCTGGGCTGATAGTCCTCGGGCAGAGTATGATCTAATTTAGTTGGATAGCTCGTGACAAAAACAGAAGCTTTTCACTGTATCTCGGTGCACGTGACAATAATAACCCAATATCAATACTATAGTGGCGCAGCAGTAGAGCTACCACCTTAAAGCGCTGGGATCCAGGGTTCGATCCCGACTACGGGTGCTGTCTGTACGGAGTTTGCACGTTCTCCCCGTGGCCTGCGTGGGTTTTCTCCGGGAGCCCCAGTTTCCTCCCGGACTCCAAAGACGTGCAGGTCTATAGGCTCATTGGCTTGGAATAAATGTAAATCGTCCCTAGTGCGGATTCGGTGAGCCGAAGGGTTTGTTTCCACTAAAAAACGAGACTAAGAAAAAATAAACTGCTGAATAGCCAGAGGTGCCGCCGTTTATATGCAAAGTTAAACAGTGTTGGTCCCCTGTTGTGTCATGTGCATCTACAAATGGAGGATGAGACCTCGCCAGTTCTATCTTTCAACCTCACAGAGAGGTTTGATGTGGACATTATTGGAACCATTGATTGGATGTTGCCAATGCTACAGTGAAAATTTATCTCAATGGACTCCGAATATGAGTCTGAATATGCATCGAATTTTTATTTTCCACTGCAAATATTGATTCGGGTAACATTCATTGAAAGGCCCTGTGGAAAAGCAAGTGGTCCCCTTTCACCGCCAAGAGAGTCTTTGTTATTCCAACACGCCACCGCAGAACACGGGAATGTCGCCTTCAACGCTCCAGTCCAGGGAACCTTCATACACCGAATATTAAACTTGGTTTCGGGCGAATTTTAACCAACCGCTGGACAGACAAACAGTTGAAGCATCGATGTGAGATACTACATCTGTTATAAAGGAACATTATTAAATCTAACCACGGTCACCGGGTTAACATTGGGTCCTTGCAGTCGTTAGAATGCTTTTCTCCAATCAAACAATTAACAGTGGTATAAAATGTTTAGTTATCTCTAATATTGCCCGCGCTTGTCGAGGGCTAGGGAGCTTCAGAATACGTGTTCCATTTTATTTTAAAGGAAGTGTTTAAAAATAAACCGGAAGTTAACCTGAATGTTCGTGTTAAATGTTGACCATCGATACTCACTCTTCCCTACTGAAGCCATTCTGAAACCCGACCGCGACCTGCCGTTGTATTGTCTATAACACGAGACTATTAGCCAGGCCGCCTCACCACACCACCGCCTTACAAAACCCACGCTTAGTTAAATCCGATATTCACAACCAGTTATGTAGATTCAAGCTGAGACCTCTTTTTAATTCCCATTATTCGGTATTTAAATGATGTTTTGTGCGTTTATTTGCAAGTATCAGCCTGAAGAAGGACCCTAAACATCACCCATCCCTTATCTCCAGAGATGCTGCCTGTCCCGCTGAGTTACTCCAGCAGTTTGTGTCTACGTGCTTGTTCTATATCACTCCACACCACCGTCTATTAATATCTGTAGTTCAGTGGTTCCCAACCATTTTTTGGCCATGCCCCACCTAATCACCTCTAAAATCCTGACCCCCCCCCCCCCCCCCCCCCCCCCCCCCCACATGTGGTGATATATAATTTAAAAAGTGAACTCCGTTTCAGCTGAAGAAGCTTAAAACGCCAATACCTTGGTTTAAACAAGCTTCAAAAGAACATGGCATCCACGAAAAAGAAAAATAAAATAAACAAAAGACAGTTCAAGTTCTGAGCATGAAATTACTAAACAATTGTAATAACTACACAATAAAGACCCTTTTTACCCCCAAAAAATTATTTACTCAAAATAACATCTACAACATAAACTACATATGTTTACCTGATGGAAAATCCAAAAAAATAAAAATCGAAAATTTGGACCCAGACCTCCTCAGTAGCGTTCAATTGCCCCCCTTAAAAATCAAATTGCCCCCCTGTGGGGCGTACGCCCCACGTTGGGAACCACTGCTCCAGTTTCTCTCTATCCTGACTCTCAGTCTAAAGAAGGGTTTCGACCCGTAATGCCACGTATTTCTTTTCTGGCTGACCCGATGAGTTACTCCAGATTTCTATGCCCCTCTGCACTCGTCACATTAAAAAAAAGGACATTGGGGTTTTTGCATCGAACCTATACTGGTAAATAGGAAATGTAATGAGAAAACAAACTACTAATAACAACGGGCAGGGACCATGTATTCATAAACAGACACAAAGAGCTCGAGTAACTCAGTGGGTCAGGCAGCATCTATGGAGAAAAGGAATAGGTGACATTTCTGTCGAGACCGTTCTTCAAACCGAGAATCGGGGGGAGTGGAACGGATGGATGTGGACGATGATCTAGAGGGACATAGAACAAAAGATTGAAATGTATGCAAAGCAACGATGGTCCAATCTAGTCATGATCCGTGCCGAAGGAATCTTCCTTCCCATTGCACCATTCATACTGGAGACACAATGAACTGCAGATGCTGGAATCTTATGCAGAACACAACGCGCCGTGGAGTAACTCAGTGGGTCAGGTAGCGTGTGTGGAGGGATTGTCGCCTGGCCACCCCCCCTCCCCTCCCCACCCCCCTCTCCCCACCCCCACCCCTCTCCCCACCCCCACCCCGCGTCACTGCAACACTTTGTGTTCAACGCCGTGTTTATTTCTGTTTTAAGCAACTGACCGACATATTTGTCTGTGCCGAAGCAAAATACTAGTCCGCCCTTCCGCTGACTAATTGGTTCCTCGCCGGTCTCCCATTGTCCGTTCATTCACACTATATCTGTACTGCCCGATGAATCGTGGAGATAAATTGCAGGAGATCGTGAAGAAAAAAACAACTCTCTATAGGAATATATTTAATTATTTTGAAGTCATACTTCAGGTAACAACTTGCAGGACCCGAGTAACAACACCAACAATTGTGAATATTGATTTCTCTAACTTCAAGAAACCCTTGCACCCCCTCTCTCTCAAGTCAAGTCAAAGTCAAGTCAAGTTTATTTGTCACATACACATACGAGATGTGCAGTGAAATGAAAGTGGCAATGCTCGCGGACTTTTGTGCAAAAGACAAACAACAAAACAACCAAACAAATTAAAAAACACAATCATAACACACATATTCTTTTACATAATAAATAATGGAAGGAAAAATAATGGAAGGAAAAAACGTTCTGTAGAGTTAGTCCCTGGTGAGATAGGCGTTTACAGTCCGAATTGCCTCTGGGAAGAAACTCCTTCTCAACCTCTCCGTTCTCACCGCATGGCAACGGAGGCGTTTGCCTGACCGTAGCAGCTGGAACAGTCCGTTGCAGGGGTGGAAGGGGTCTCCCATGATTTTGTTTGCTCTGGAGTTGCACCTCCTGTTGTATAGTTCCTGCAGGGGGGCGAGTGAAGTTCCCATAGTGCGTTCGGCCGAACGCACTACTCTCTGCAGAGCCTTCTTGTCCTTGGCAGAGCAATTCCCAAACCAGATGGTAATGTTCCCGGACAAGATGCTATCCACCGCCGCTGCGTAGAAGCACTGGAGGATCCTCGGAGACACTCTGAATTTCCTCAATTGCCTGAGGTGGTAAAGGCGCTGCCTTGCCTTACTCACGAGTGCTGAGGCGTGTGATGCCCATGTCATTCCGCCCCCCTACTAGTTGCCCTACTGGTTTTACTGCCGTCCTGCTTACTTTCACTATTGGCATCACTCGTGATCATCTTTCCCGCAGCCAACAATGAACCGTTGTGGGCTCCACCTTTCCCCGGTCATCGCTGCTGGCTTTGATTTGTCCTTTTGCAGAAATGGCATTAATTTCTTCTTTGTACCCTTTCACTTCTCTCGTTTCCCTCCACCCCCTCAGTCTGAAGAAGGGTCTCGACCTGAAACGTCGCCTATCAGTGTTCTCCAGAGACGCTGCCTGACCCGCTGAGTTACTCCAGCTTTTTGTGTCTATCTTCAAAATAGCCGTCTGTCTTGCGAGGGCAACAGGTCTACGGTCTTTACTTACTAACACCGCACGCCAAGCATTGTTCTAGGATATCCTCGACCTGAGCCGTCACCTATCAGTGTTCTCCAGAGATGCTGCCTGACCCGCTGAGTTACTCCAGCACTCTGTGTCCTTTTTTGTATTAACTGGCATCTGCGGTTCTTGTTTCTACTTGTTCGTGCTGATGTGGCCTTTACTGTAAGCGGGGATATATATGCATGCATACATTAGACTTGTAGAATTTGCATTTGTTCTTTTGACCTCGCCATAATATTTTGTATAATTTCTGCCTTCCCACCGGACTAGGAATAAGATGGAAATAGTACCACTTGATATTCTTATTCATACGTGATAGGAACAGATTTAGACCACTCGGCCCATCGAGTCTGCTCCGCCATTCAATCACGGCTGATCTATCTTTCCCTCTCAACCCCATTCTCCTGCCTTCTCACCATAACCCCTGGCGCCCGAAAGAATATATCTTTCTCTGCCCTGTATCGAGTGATTTTTACTGTGTCATTGTATGCAGCATTCTGAATTTTTATCTCGTTGCAACATCAAACGATTTCCCATCAAGATGGTCAGAGCGAGGCCAGAATTAATTCTCAAAACGACCCTTCTTTGTTGCAATACATATCCCCAATTCTACCTCAGAACCGGTGGTTAGTACAATGCATTGAATCCGCAGAGTCGCCGTGTGTTACACAGCTCAGTAGCTGCCTGCCAAGAAAATGCCACGTTCTGCGGCTCATTCGGGAGTGATTCCACGCTTTCTTTCTTCCAAATTGACATTAGTCCGACTTTAATTTGCTGAGCAGTTTTTTTTTAAATCCAAGCAAACTGCGTTCTGAATCAGCTGCTGAGTCATTGCGTGTAACTTAACCCCGAGATTGTGGAATAATGAGCGGTTGGAGCAGCTTCTATGCTGGGTCGCCATTTCCAGCGCTCGCTGTTTGGATACAGCGAGTGCCAGGAACGGAGCTACACGTCTCTGCAAGGCGGAAATATTTCGACGTGTTAGAACAGTCGTTCTATTTATGGCTCCAGACATTATCTCCCTCTGTCAACACCAGCCTTTTCTGGCTCAACTTGATCCAAGTGATGTATATAGACAGACATAGCTTGATTTATTTGAGTCTGGGTCCCGACCCGAAACGTCACCTGTCCATTCTTTCCACAGATGCTGCCTGACCCGCCGAGTTCCTCCATGTGCGTCGCCGTTGGTTTATGTACATTTTTAATGCCACACCACAACGGTATTTTAAATTTTAATGAACGTTCAAATGAAAGATTCCACAGAGACACAACGCGGAAACTGGCAACGAGTCGGCGCCGATCAGCGATCACCCAGTACTATCCTACACATTTGGGACAAATTACAGAAACAAATTAATCTTCACGCCTTCCTAGTGTGAGAGGAAACCAGATCACCCGGGGAAAAAACCCACGCGGTTACAGGGAGAACGTGCAAGCTCCACAAAGACAGCCAGCCCCCGTGGTCAGGTTGGAAACATAGAAACATAGAAAATAGGTGCAGGAGTAGGCCATTCGGCCCTTCGAGCCTGCACCGCCATTCAATATGATCATGGCTGATCATCCAAATCAGTATCCTGTACCTGCCTTCTCTCCATACCCCCTGATCCCCTTAGCCACAAGGGCCACATCTAACTCCCTCTTAAATATAGCCAATGAACTGTGGCCTCAACTACCTTCTGCGGGAGAGAATTCCAGAAATTCATCCACTCTCTGTGTGAAAAAAAAAGTTTTCCTCATCTCGGTCCTAAAAGATTTCCCCCTTATCCTTAAGCTGTGACCCTTGTTCTGGACTTCCCCAACATCGGGAACAATCTTCCTGCATCTAGCCTGTCCAACCCCTTAAGAATTTTGTAAGTTTCTATAAGATCCCCTCTCAATCTTCTAAATTCTAGCGAGTACAAACCGAGTCTATCCAGTCTTTCTTCATATGAAAGTCCTGTCATCCCAGGAATCAGTCTGGTGAACCTTCTCTGTACTCCCTCTATGACAAGAATGTCTTTCCTCAGATTAGGAGACCAAAACTGTACGCAATACTCCATGTGTGGTCTCACCAAGACCCTGTACAACTGCAGTAGAACCTCCCTGCTCCTATACTCAAATCCTTTTGCTATGAATGCTAACATACCATTCGCCTTCTTCACTGCCTGCTGCACCTGCATGCCTACTTTTAATGACTGGTGTACCATGCCACCCAGGTCTCGTTGCATCTCCCCTTTTCCTAATCGGCCACCATTCAGATAATAGTCTACTTTCCTGTTTTTGGCACCAAAGTGGATAACCTCACATTTATCCACATTATACTGCATCTGCCATGCATTTGCCCACTCACCCAGCCTATCCAAGTCACCTTGCAGCTTCCTAACATCCTCCTCACAGCTAACACTGCCCCCCAGCTTCGTGTCATCTGCAAACTTGGAGATGTTGCATTCAATTCCCTCGTCCAAATCATTAATATATATCGTAAATAGCTGGGGTCCAAGAACTGAGCCTTGCGGTACCCCACTAGTCACTGCCTGCCATTGTGAAAAGGATCCATTTACTCCTACTCTTTGCTTCCTGTCTGCCAGCCAGTTCTCTATTCACATCAATACTGAACCCCCAATACCGTGTGCTTTAACCCGGGCCTCTGGCGCTGTAAGGCAGCAACTCTACCGCTGCGCCACCGAGTACAGCTGGATGAACTGATCCGGGTGTTGAGGAGTGAATGGCGTGGGGGCAGTAGAGAGAACAACGAGATACATTGCTAATAAGACGCAGCTCTGGTTAAAACCCTTCAACCTGTTGTGTTAAATCTGTTTTTCTCCCTATCAATGCTGCCTGGCCTGGTGAGAACTTACAGCGCTTTATGATTACATATCGAGAATATTTTCGAGTGCTCTTTACCTCTGTGCGAAAAGGTAGTTATTGTTTAGCAAAATAAAAAGTTCAATTTTACTGGTAGGTTCCTCGCTGTATAGATTATTTTATTCAGCAAGTATTAATACACCTGCGCACCCGTCTCTCTAAACCCAGAAGATGGATCAGAAGAAGTGTGTAGGAAAAGAACTGCAGATGCTGGTTTACACCGAAGGTAAACACACAATACTAGAGTAACTCAGCGGGTCAGACAGCATCATTGGAGAGAGGGGGTGGGTAACGTTTCGGGTGGAGACCCTTCTTCAGATTTTGATTTAACAAACCCATTTATGTGTTGCATTCCCCTTGTCCCATCTTCACACCTTACACTTCCTTGTCTATGTACCGTTAACTGGCCCGACATCAGCCTGAAGAAGGGTCTCGACCCGAAACGTCACCCATTCCTTCTCTCCAGAGATGCTGCCTGTCCCGCTGAGTTACTCCAGCTCTGTGTCTCTATCTTCGGTGTAAACCAGCATCTGCACTTCCTTCCTACTAATGACCTGTCAATGTTTGTTCCAACACATCACATCAATATGGCACAGCAGCGAAATTAATATATTATCATTTTCACATTGGGTTTTAATGTCAATGCATTTTTCTCACAGTCCTTGGGGGGGGGGGGGGGGGGGGGGGGGAGAGGGAGAGAGTGTTGTTTCACCTGTCGCTGTATGTTTGAGGCCTAATTAACATTCTTAAGTGTGAGTCAAAGCAGGTGGCTCCTAGACGGAAATAATATTTGACGCTCTGTTCTGTCGGGAAGAATATTGTTGAACAGGAGATCTTCCATTGACAGGGCGGCATGCGTGTGTAACTAGTCGTTAAGGTGGAGACCAGGATACTTGGCCCGACTGAGGAGTCTGGAGATCGGCGCCGCCTTCTCAGAGTAAGGACTGAACCGTAGAAGGAAAATCCTTCACTGGGAACGTGAGGAATCTTTCCAATGCTCTGCATCGGAGGGTTAAGGGTGTCCGGCCATTGAACCTATTCAGAAATATAATCAGTAGATACCTGGTAGAAGCAGGGGGGAGCAGGGGGGGGGGGGGGGGGGGGGGGGAGGGGGGGGGGGGGGGGAAGGGGGGTGGTGGTGGAGGTGGGGGGGAGGGGGGTAAGAAATGGCGTACAACCACAACACCAATCCAGTTCTTGCTGAATGGCGAACAGGTTGAGTTAGTCTCGCTCTGGCTTCCGATGTTCATATGGTCTATTGATGTATAAAGAAACATATAAACATATTTAAGTCTTACCCCCGCCTATTTCTCATGTACATCCTGCACCACCCAACTCCAATTTGTCTGGCCTAACTCTAGGTGTAGCTTTGCTATTGTCACGTGTACCGAGGTACAGTGAAAAGCTTTGCTTTGCATGCTATCCAATCGAATCACAAATGCAATCAAATCAAACTCAAATACATAAATCAATACACAATGCTGGGGGTAACTCAGCGGGACAGGCAGCATCGCCCGAGAGAAAGAATGGGTGACGTTTCGGGTCGAGACACTTCTTCAGAACGTTCCTTCTTCTGAAGAAGGGTTGCCGGTGTTGGGGGAGTCCAGAACCAGGGGCCACAGTTTAAGAATACGGGGTAAACCATTTAGAACGGAGATGAGGAAACACTTTTTCTAACACAGTTGTGAGTCTGTGGAATTATCTGCCTCAGTGGAGCCCAGTTCCCTGGATACTTTCAAGAGAGAGCTAGATAGGGCTCTTAAAGATAGCGGAGTCAGGGGATATGGGGAAAAAGCAGGAACGGGTACTGATTGTGGATGATCAGCCATGATCACATTGAATGGCGGTGCTGGCTCGAAGGGCCAAATGGCCTACCCCTGCACCTATTGTCTATTGTCTATTGTCTATTGTCTATTGACCAGAAAAACATCACCCATTCCTTCTCCCCAGAGATGCTGCCTGACCTGCTGAGTTACTCCAGCACATTGTGTCTATGTTTGGTGTAAACCAGCATCTGCAGTTCCTTCCTACACAATAATAAACGGCGAGACAAAGAGACACCGATGCTGGGTAAAATACACGAGGGCACAAAGTGCTGGAATAACTCTACAGGTCAACATGGATAGATGATGTTTCGGGTCGAGCCCCTTCTTCGGTGTGAATGTTGCCTGAGCTGCTAAATTAATCCAGCACTTTGTGGCCTCTCCAGTATTAACCAACATCTGCAGTTCTTGGTTTCTAGACGTGTAGGGAGGGGGCTGGACGGGGTTAGATGCTGGGTGGATATCTACTCTCACGATCATTGATCTAATTTCTGATTCAAATCTTTCGATTTGAATTTCACAGCAATTTGCATACATACAATGATAACAGGCAGTGACAGTCAAGGCATAATTGTGCAACAGTATATGTAAGCGACCCTCAAAGCCCTTACCCTTACCCACCTTCAACCCACCCGAATCAGGTCGGAACCAAACGGGGCCAAACAACACTCACATACATACACATACACACAAATATGGTAAGATAAACGAAGCAAAAAGTACTTAAAAAAAAAAGGGGGGGGATGACTAATAACAGTAAATAAGTAAGTAATTAAATAAATAAGTGTGGGGAGGGGAGGGGGGTTTAAGGGGAGAGCAGCTGCAGTAGAGCAGAATAATGGTGGAGAGCACTCAGTCCTCTTCCGAGTCCGGGGACAAGCTGAGAGAGTTAACAAGTTCCAAGAAAGGGTTCCATGTATCTAGGAATGTCTTGGTAGAGCCTTTGAGAGAGAACCTAAGTTTTCCAAGCTTTAAATTGTAAAGCACCCCCTTAATCCAGCGGGCGTGTGTCGGGGGACAGGTGAGCCTCCAGTTAAGCAAGATCAGTCTCTCCGGGCTAACAAGGTTGTAAAAGCTAGGACCCGTTTCACCGCAACAGAGAGGTTGGTGTTGGGAGGAATACCGAAAATGGCTGACAGTGGGTTTGGAGGAATAGTCTGGCCGTAGGCTCTGCTTATCAAGTCGAGAGCACTCCTCCAAAAGCCTGCTAGCTTAGGGCAAGCATTGATCTAATTTCTTACGGATTTTTGGTCTTAAACGTATTGCTCAGACCTTATTTGAGTGAAGTAAAGTCTCTGCTCCAAACCCCAATCCCCAGCAACATATGCACTCCCTCTCCCCGCTGTGGCTATGACACAGAAACAGGCCGTTCACAGACTTGTCTTGAATGTTCTATTTGTGCCCAATAATATTGGTCTAACCATCTATCCATCCCATCCTTATCATCACCCTCATCGTGCCACCCGCCTTAATTTCCACGCTGTTAAAACTATTCACTATGTTCACACATTACTCCACACTTGACCATGTTAGTGTACACCATGTGTGAACTCGTTGTCCAAAACGTTAATGTCCGTTGCCATACATAGAAACATAGAAACATAGAAAATAGGTGCAGCAGTAGGCCATTCGGCCCTTCGAACCTGCACCGCCATTCAATATGATCATGACTGATCATCCAACTCAGTATCCCATCCCTGCCTTCTCTCCATAGCCCCTGATCCCTTTAGCCACAAGGGCCACATCTACCCCCCTCTTAAATGTAGCCAATGAACTGTGGCCTCAACTACCTTCTGTGGCAGAGAATTCCACAGATTCAGCACTCTCTGTGTGAAAAATGTTTTTCTCATCTCGGTCCTAAAAGACTTCCCTCTTATCCTTAAACTGTGACCCCTTGTTCTGTACTTCCCCAATACCGGGAACAATCTTCCTGCATCTAGCCTGTCTAACCCCTTAAGAATTTTGTACGTTTCTATAAGATCCCCCCTCAATCTGCAAAATTCTAGCGAGTACAAGCAGCTTTCGTCGCTGTGCCGACATACCAACACGCCATTCTATTTGAACTATGCTTCCATTGGGAGGGGAAAAAAATCATCCTTAATTTAAAACGCCACCGTTTTACCGCGCCCTCTCTGGCGTTGTCACGTTCGCTAGTCTCAGAAACCGCGTCCAATTCATCGGTGCTCGTTTTTAATTAGTCGCATAACACGGTGGCGCAGTGGTAGAGTTGCTGACTCGCAGCGCCAGGGACCCGGGTTCGATCCTGACTGCGGGCGTTGTCTGTACGGAGATTGTACCTTCTCCCCGTGACCGCGTGGGTTCTTCTCCGGGTGCTCCGTTTTCCTCCCACACTCCACAGACGTACAGGTAGGTTGATGGAACAATTGTCTTCGGTAAAAATTGTAAATTGCCCCTGGTGGGTAGCAGGATTGTGCTAGAGTCATCTGTCCCACTTAGGAAACCTGAACGGAAACCTCGGGAGACTTTGTGCCCCAACCCAAGGTTTCCGTGCGGTTCCCGGAGGTTTTTGTCAGTCTCCCTACCTGCTTCCACTACCCGCAACCTCCGGCAACCACCTGCAACCTCCGGGGAACCACACGGAAACCTTGGGTGGGGCGCAAAGTCTCCCGAGGTTTCCGTTCGGGTTTCCTAAGTGGGACAGGGGAAGTGGTGTACGAGGATCGCTGGTCGGCGTGGACTCGGTGGGCCGAAGGGCCTGGGTCCATGCTGTGTCTCTAAACGGAACGACTAACCCGGCTGCAAAGACTCCAAGTTACAAATATTCCCTCTCAAGATGTAATTATTCCTTACTAAAAAAAATAAAAATTAAAGATAAATAATTCAAGTGACTATGTTTTTGACCCTCAACCCTAATTCCTTTTAAATAGGTCACTGTCCATCTTTGGTGAATTACCGGTACGCACCCAATCATTCTTTCGTCATTCCAGCCGCAAATGAAAGTTATCCGTTCACAATTTAAGATTCCCAAATCGATTGCTGTTCACATTGAAATTCCAACCAGCCACTTCTTTAGCTGAAATTAGGCGATTGGAAACACTGTAAGGTGCAAATGACGAGAGGAGTTGAAACAAGGGCAACACAGCGCCATAGAGCCCAGTTCAATCCCGACCTCTGGTGCTCTCTGTGTGGAGTCTGCGCGTTCTTTCTGTGATCCTGCGGGTTTGTAGGTCAATTAGACTCTGTGTAAAATTGCCTCTTGCATGAACGGCGATGGCCGGCCGGCATGGACTCGGTGGGCTGAATGGTAAAAGGAAAATAACAGCAGATGCTGGTCCGTGCCAAAGATAGACACAAAGTGCTGGAGTAACGCAATGGATCCGGGCTGCATCTCCGGAAACAAAAGGGTGCGTGACGTTTCGGGTCGGGACCCTTCTTGAGAGCTCCCGACCCCCCCATCAAACGTTACCCACCCTTTTTCCCCAAGAGATGCTGCCTGACCCGTTGAGTTGCTCCAGTAGGTTGTGTCTATCACCGGTGGCCGGAAGAGCCTATGTCCGTGCTGTATCTCTGAACTGGTCTAATCCCCCCTCTAAGAAACAAAACGTATCAGAAGAAATGTACATGCTGATGCTGGTTTACACCCAAGATAGACACAAAATGCTGGAGTAACTCAGCGGGTCAGAAAGCTTCTCTGGAGGTAACGTTTCGGGCCTGTACCCTTCTCCAGAGGTGCCGACCCGAAATGTCACCTATTCCTTTTCCTCCACAGATGCTGCCTGACCCGCTGGGTTTCTCCAGCACTTTGTGTCTATCTTAGATATAGGAAATTCCTGATTTAATTGCAAAATTCTGCCACAATATACGTCATTTCGCCTGCAAAGTTTAATATTTACCGTGGTTAAGGCCCTCTTTTGTTCTAATTAATATGTTGAAAATATTTTCAGGAATTTTAAATTTGATACGAACGTGGTAATGTTAATTGTGTTTCACTGCCGATTTATGGTAGGTACCTAAATGGGTTTTTCTTAATAGCCATGAAGGTCACGAGATATATGTGGGAGGTTTAAACCAAAGATACTAGAGGAGCCCCTCTAGTATCTTTGGTTTAAAGCAAGTAGAATTGTTACCATAGGTACACAAAATTGCTGGAGAAACTCAGCGGGTGCAGCAGCATCTATGGAGCGAAGGAAATAGGCAACGTTTCGGGCCGAAACCCTTCTTCAGATCTAGATGCTATTTCCTTCGCTCCATAGATGCTGCTGCACCCGCTGGGTTTCTCCAGCAATTTTGTGTACCTTCGATTTTCCAGCATCTGCAGTTCCTTCTTGAACACAACAGCATTGTTACCATGGCGGGAATTACAGGCCAGAGCTTCCTCGAGTCCACAGCTAACAATGTCCTGTTTCCTTGATCATTCTTGCTTTTGTTTTAACATAGCTTTCATTCATTTGTTCTATATTTCTCTATATCACCGAATTTATCTCTCGTTTCCCTTTACCTTGACTCAGTCTGAAGAAGGGTCTCAACCCCGAACGTCATATTTTCCCTTTTCTCCAGAGATGCTGCCTGGCCCGCTGAGTTACTCCAGCCCTCTTCGCTTTAAAATTCAAACCATGTTGTCTGCCGGGCTTGAAACTAATCACCGTGAAGGGCTTTGGCTTTGATCTGCCTTTTTGCATTTCATTCATTAATTTGTTCTATGCACCTTTTCACATCTCTCGGTTCCCTCTCCCCCGACTCTCAATCTGAAGTAGGGTCTCGACCCGAAAGATCACCTGTTCCTTTTCTCCAGAGATGTTGCCTGACTCGCCAAGTTACTCCAGCCTCTTGTGTTTATCTTTGAGGTACTGACAAGTCTGTAGAAGTGGCCGCTGTTGCAAATATTAGATATTTTATGCGGGCTATGCTGAATTATTGGCACTCGGATAAGCTAATCCAATTTGACCAGCTTCAGGGAATGGCGTTGAGGATGTATCTGTAATTGAGGGAATGTGTTATTAACAGTGAAATCCACGCTTTGTGATTATTCTCCTCGAGTTCGCTAACTTAAGACTACGAAATGGTCGCAATATAATAAAAGTCTCTATGAAAAGTCTGAAACATAGAATCATAGAAACGTGAAAAATAGGTGGAGGAGTAGGCCATTCAGCCCTTCGAGCCTGCACCGCCATTCAATATGATCATGGCTGATCATCCAACTCAGTATCCTGTACCTGCCTTATCTCCATACCCCCTGATCCCTTTAGCCGCAAGGGCCACATCTAACTCCCTCTTAAATATAGCAAATGAACTGTGGCCTCAACTACCTTCTGTGGCAGAGAATTCCAGAGATTCACCACTCTCTGTGTGAAAAATGTTTTTCTCATCTCGGTCCTAAAAGATTTCCCTCTTATCCTTAAACTGTGACCCCTTGTTCTGGTCTTCCCCAACATCGGGAACAATCTTCCTGCATCTAGCCTGTCCACCCCCTTAAGAATTTTGTACGTTTCTATTAGATTCCCTCAATCTTCTAAATTCTAACGAGTACAAGCCGAGTCTATCCAGTCTTTCATATGAAAGTCCTGACATCCCAGGAATCAGTCTGATGGACCTTCTCTGTACTCCCTCTATGGCAAGAATGTCTTTCCTCAGATTAGGAGACCAAAACTGTACGAAGATGAGTTCCGACCCATTTCTTTTCTCCAGAGATGTTGCCTGTCCCGCTGAGTTACTCCAGCACTTTGTGTCCATGTCCGATATAATAAAGGTGGCACATGCTTGACGCCGACACTTCTATCAATAATCGGTGGAGCCATGTGCGGTGGAGTTAGTTTGCCTTCGCGAGTGGTTGCTGACTCAGTAACCCGATTTTGGAAAGTTTCAACAACTAATTACTAATTACTATCATTAATCTGAGCTCACACCATCGCGTTTGGGTGCATGACTCATGACAGTAGTCAAGGCGTGGCTGCAATCAGTCTGAAGAAGGGTCCCCACCCAGAACGTCGCCTATCTGCAGGTTCACGTTCATAGTTTATAGGAGCAGTTTCAGGCTATTCTGGAGGAAACGAGAGGGCGCGGACATATGGCACAGGAAGTCATTGAGGCAGATACTATAGCAGCATTTAAAAGGACACTGGGATAGATCTTATACATTGACAATAGGCAATAGGTGCAGGAATAGGCCATTTGGCCCTTCGAGCCAGCACCGCCATTCAATGTGATCATAGCTGATCATCCCCAATCAGTACCCCGTTCCTGCCTTCTCCCCATATCCCCTGACTCCGCTATTTTTAAGAACCCTATCTAGCTCTCTCTTGAAAGCATCGGGAGAACCGGCCTCCACCGCCCTCTGAGGCAGAGAATTCCACAGACTCACAACTCTCTGTGAGAAAAAGTGTTTCCTCGTACCTGTTTCACAGTCGCCCTGTTGAGTTTCGCTGTCTGTACAACTCGTTATCACATACCCCACAACCAACATTGGACCATTGTGGGCTCGACTTCCCTTGATCATCGTTGCTTATTGCATAGCTTTCATTCATTTCTCCTTTGTTCCTTCTATATATCTCTCGTTTCACTTTTCCCTGACTCTTAGTCTGGAGAAGTCAAGTCAAGTCAAGTCAAGTTTATTTGTCACATGCACATACGAGATGTGCAGTCACCTATTATTTTTCTTCAGAGATATTGCCTGATCCGCTGAGTTACTCCAGCTTTTTGTGTGGGAAATTTGACTTTAGACGAGACACCTTGATTACTGAATAACAGGAGGCCTCTCGAGGGAATGAACTCATACAAGGGAGTAGTTACCTCCAGAAACCTACTGCCCACTGGAGTGGTGGAGACAGAATCAATTGGAACAGTCAAAGGGGAATTGAATGGGCAACTGAACGGGAGTTAAAGTGAAGGGTGACAAAGAAATATAATTTCTATCTGATTAAATCTAGCCCATTCTCCAATATCACGCGGTATCCCGTTCACACATTATCCAGCTAAACTGCCCATGGTTTTCAGACCAAATCCACAGCACAATGGCACTTCACAGCCATCGGATTCAATTTGGTCAAATGATACTCCAAAACCGCAGTTGTGTTTTTTAAAACAATTACACAATTCAATAAATGAGCAAACCAACACTGACGTTTCAATTTCGGATTCTTGCAAAGGGTCAGTTTACATAAACCGGAGGGGGAAAAAAAATCAAATATTTGAGGTTGATTTCCTGCCTTATTTCATGAGACTGATAATCTTGCCCTGGACGCGGGGCGATTAGTTACAATGCTTTTTCAGTTAGGAAGGGAAGGATCGGGTTTGTCAAATCCCATAAAATGGCATTAAACATGAAATGTAGAATTTCCCTTAACGGTGGCGTGTTTTAATGCGCGGAACAGGAGCTGTTCAAACCTCAATGGTCGTAACTAGACAATGGCATGGGTTGTTCACAGGCTTTTGGCATTGACGTCACTACTAAAAATAAGATAGAGTGATGACTTGATATTGAGGATGTGTTTTAAAACAGCCGGGCAATCTTGGATGAGTTTCCAGAAACGGTTCAATTACAACTTTCACAGTGAGAAAATTAAAAAAAATGTAGGGAAGGTGGGGAGAGACAAAGGCGTGGCATAACTGGTAGAACCGCTGCCTCACAGCGCCAGAGACCCGGGTTCGATCCTGACCTCTGGTGCTGTATGTACGGAGATTGTGCGTTCTTCCTGTGACCGCGTGGGTTTCCTCCGGGTGCTCAGGTGCTGAGGATTTTGTAGGTTAATTGACTTCTGGAAATTGCCCCGAGTGTGGCGGGAGTGGATGAGGGAGTTGGGTAGATGGTCGATGGGTCGAAGGGCCTGTCTCCATGCAGTATCTTCCACTCAATCAGCAAAGTAGATAACTGCTGCCAATAATGAGCTTCAGCAGAGTGGACAATGTGATCTGTGCTGTATAATTCAATAATTGCAGAACTCATTGGGGGTGAATGATGCGAAGATAGACACAAAAGTACTAGAGGACTCACAGTTGGTCAGGAAGCACCTCTGGAGAAATTGAACAGTTGACGTTTCGGGTCGAGACCCTTCTTCATCTGCAGTTCCTTCACACATAGAAACATAGAAACATAGAAACATAGAAAATAGGTGCAGGAGTAGCCATTCGAGCCTGCACCGCCATTCAATATGATCATGGCTGATCATCCAACTCAGTATCCCATCCCTGCCTTCTCTCCATACCCCCTGATTCCTTTAG